>NW_027275553.1:0-56178 GCF_030028105.1 Mobula birostris | reverse complement strand
ACACTCTCAGTCTCCATGGGAAATTGTCACCCTCTCAGTCTCCATGGGAACTTGTCACACTCTCATTCTACATGGGAACTTGTCACACTCTCAGTCTACATGGGAACCTGTCACACTCTCAGTCTCCATGGAAACTTGTCACACTCTCAGACTACATGGGAACCTGTCACACCATCAGACTCCATGGGAACTTGTCACACTCTCAGTCTACAAGGGAATTTGTCGCACTCTTAGTCTCCATGGATGGGGAACTTGTCGCACTCTCAGTCTCCATGGGAACTTGTCACACTCTCAGTCTACATGGGAACTTGTCACACTCTCAGTCTACATGGGAACTTGTCACACTCTCAGTCTACTTGGGAACTTGTCACACTCTCAGTCGCCATGGGAACTTGTCACACTCTCGGTCTCCATGGGAACTTGTCACACTCTCAGTCTACAAGGGAACTTGTCGCACTCTTAGTCTCCATGGATAGGGAACTTGTCGCACTCTCAGTCTCCATGGGAACTTGTCAGACTCTCAGTCTACATGGGAATTTGTCACACGCTCAGTCTCCATGGGAACTTGTCACACTCTCGGTCTCCATGGGAACTTGTCACGCTCTCGGTCTCCATGGGAACTTGTCACACTCTAGGTCTCCATGGAAACTTGTCACACTCTCAGTCTCCATGGGAACTTGTCACACTCTCAGTCTCCATGGGAACTTGTCACACTCTCAGTCTACTTGGGAACTTGTCACACTTTCAGTCTACATGGGAGCTTCTCACACTCTCAGTCTCCACGGGAACATGTCACACTCTCAGTCTCCTTGGGAACTTGCCACACTTTCAGTCTACACGGGAGCTTCTCACACTCTCAGTCTCCACGGGAACATGTCACACTCTCAGTCTCCACGGGAACTTGTCACACCCTCAGTCTCCATGGGAACTTGTCACACGTTCAGTCTCCGTGAGAACTTCTCACACTCGAAGTCTCCAAGGGAACTTGTCAGGCGCTCAGACTCCATGGGAACTTGTCACACTCTCAGTCTACATGGGAACTTGTCACATTCTCAGTCTCCATGGGAACTTGTCACACTTTCAGTCTACACGGGAGCTTCTCACACTCTCAGTTTCCACGGGAACATGTCACACTCTCAGTCTCCACGGGAACTTGTCACACCCTCAGTCTCCATGGGAACTTGTCACACTTTCAGTCTCCTTGAGAACTTCTCACACTCTAAGTCTCCATTGGAACTTGTCAGGCGCTCAGACTCCATGGGAACTTGTCACAATCTCAGTCTACATGGGAACTTGTCACACTCTCAGTCTACATGGGAACCTGTCACACTCTCAGTCTCCATGGAAACTTGTCCCACTCTCAGTCTCCATGGGAACCTGTCACACTCTCAGTCTCCATGGGAACTTGTCACACTCTCAGTCTACATGGGAACCTGTCACACCATCAGTCACCATGGGAACTTGTCACACTCTCAGTCTACAAGGGAACTTGTCGCACTCTTAGTCTCCATGGATGGGGAACTTGTCGCGCTCTCAGTCTCCATGGGAACTTGTCACACTCTCAGTCTACATGGGAACTTGTCACACTCTCAGTCTACATGGGAATTTGTCACACGCTCAGTCTCCATGGGGACTTGTCACACTCTCGGTCTCCATGGGAACTTGTCACACTCTCGGTCTCCAAGGGAACTTGTCACACTCTCAGTCTCCATGGGAACTTGTCACACTCTCAGTCTCCATGGGAACTTGTCACACTCTCAGTCTACTTGGGAACTTGTCACACTTTCAGTCTACATGGGAGCTTCTCACACTCTCAGTCTCCACGGGAACATGTCACACTCTCAGTCTCCACGGGAACTTGTCACACCCTCAGTCTCCATGGGAACTTGTCACACTGTCAGTCTCCGTGTGAACTTGTCACACTCTCGGTCTACATGGGAACTTGTCACACTCTCAGTCTCCAAGAGAACTTGTCACACTCTCAGTCCACATAAGAACTTGTCACACTGTCAGTCTCCATGGAAACTTGTCACACTTTCAGTCTACATGGGAACTTGTCACACTCTCAGTCTCCATGGAAACTTGTCACACTCTCAGTCTCCATGGGAACATGTCACACTCTCAGTCTCCATGGGAACTTGTCACACTCTCAGTCTACATGGGAACTTCTCACACTCTCAGTCTACATGAGAACTTGTCACACTCTCAGTCTCCATGGGAAATTGTCACCCTCTCAGTCTCCATGGGAACTTGTCACACTCTCAGTCTACATGGGAACTTGTCACACTCTCAGTCCACATGGGAACCTGTCACACTCTCAGTCTCCATGGAAACTTGTCACACTCTCAGACTACATGGGAACCTGTCACACCATCAGACTCCATGGGAACTTGTCACACTCTCAGTCTACAAGGGAACTTGTCGCACTCTTAGTCTCCATGGATGGGGAACTTGTCGCACTCTCAGTCTCCATGGGAACTTGTCACACTCTCAGTCTAAATGGGAACTTGTCACACGCTCAGTCTACATGGGAATTTGTCACACGCTCAGTCGCCATGGGAACTTGTCACACTCTCGGTCTCCATGGGAACTTGTCACACTCTAGGTCTCCATGGAAACTTGTCACACTCTCAGTCTCCATGGGAACTTGTCACACTCTCAGTCTCAATGGGAACTTGTCACACTCTCAGTCTACTTGGGAACTTGTCACACCATCAGTCTCCATGGGAACTTGTCACACTCTCAGTCTACAAGGGAACTTGTCGCACTCTTAGTCTCCATGGATAGGGAACTTGTCGCACTCTCAGTCTCCATGGGAACTTGTCACACTCTCAGTCTACATGGGAATTTGTCACACGCTCAGGCTCCATGGGAACTTGTCACACTCTCGGTCTCCATGGGAACTTGTCACGCTCTCGGTCTCCAAGGGAACTTGTCACACTCTAGGTATCCATGGTAACTTGTCACACTCTCAGTCTCCCTGGGAATTTGTCACACGCTCAGTCTCCATGGGAACTTGTCACACTCTCGGTCTCCATGGGAACTTGTCACACTCTAGGTCTCCATGGAAACTTGTCACACTCTCAGTCTCCATGGGAACTTGTCACACTCTCAGTCTCCATGGGAACTTGTCACACTCTCAGTCGACTTAGGAACTTGTCACACTTTCAGTCTACATGGGAGCTTCTCACACTCTCAGTCTCCACGGGAACATGTCACACTCTCAGTCTCCTTGGGAACTTGTCACACTTTCAGTCTACACGGGAGCTTCTCACACTGTCAGTCTCCACGGGAACATGTCACACTCTCAGTCTCCACGGGAACTTGTCACACCCTCAGTCTCCATGGGAACTTGTCACACTTTCAGTCTCCGTGAGAACTTCTCACACTCTAAGTCTCCATGGGAACTTGTCAGGCGCTCAGACTCCATGGGAACTTGTCACACTCTCAGTCTACATGGGAACTTGTCACACTCTCAGTCCACATGGGAACCTGTCACACTCTCAGTCTCCATGGAAACTTGTCACACTCTCAGTCTCCATGGGAACCTGTCACACTCTCAGTCTCCATGGGAACTTGTCACACTCTCAGTCTACATGGGAACTTGTCACACTAGCAGTCTACATGGGAATTTGTCACACGCTCAGTCTCCATGGGAACTTGTCACACTCTCGGTCTCCATGGGAACTTGTCACACTCTAGGTCTCCATGGAAACTTGCAACACTCTCAGTCTCCATGGGAACTTGTCACACTCTCAGTCTCCATGGGAACTTGTGACACTCTCAGTCTACTTGGGAACTTGTCACACTTTCAGTCTACATGGGAGCTTCTCACACTCTCAGTCTCCACGGGAACATGTCACACTCTCAGTCTCCATGGGAACTTGTCACACTTTCAGTCTACACGGGAGCTTCTCACACTCTCAATCTCCACGGCAACATGTCACACTCTCAGTCTCCACAGGAACTTGTCACACGCTCAGTCTCCATGGGAACTTGTCACACTTTCAGTCTCCGTGAGAACTTCTCACACTCGAAGTCTCCAAGGGAACTTGTCAGGCGCTCAGACTCCATGGGAACTTGTCACACTCTCAGTCTACATGGGAACTTGTCACACTCTCAGTCTGCATGGGAACCTGTCACACTCTTAGTCTCCATGGAAACTTGTCACACTGTCAGTCTCCATGGGAACATGTCACACTCTCAGTCTCCATGGGAACTTGTCACACTCTCAGTCTACATGGGAACGTGTCACACCATCAGTCACCATGGGAACTTGTCACACTCTCAGTCCACAAGGGAACTTGTCGCACTCTTAGTCTCCATGGATGGGGAACTTGTCGCACTCTCAGTCTCCATGGGAACTTGTTACACTCTCAGTCTACATGGGAACGTGTCACACCATCAGTCACCATGGGAACTTGTCACACTCTCAGTCTACAAGGGAACTTGTCGCACTCTTAGTCTCCATGGATGGGGAACTTGTCGCACTCTCAGTCTCCATGGGAACTTGTCACAATCTCAGTCTACATGGGAACATGTCACACTCTCAGTCTACATGGGAATTTGTCACACGCTCAGTCTCCATGGGGACTTGTCACACTCTCGGTCTCCATGGGATCTTGTCACACTCTCGGTCTCCAAGGGAACTTGTCACACTCTCAGTCTCCATGGGAACTTGTCACACTCTCAGTCTCCATGGAAACTTGTCACACTCTCAGACTCCATGGGAACATGTCACACTCTCAGTCTCCATGGGAACTTGTCACACTTTCAGTCTACACGGGAGCTTCTCACACTCTCAATCTCCACGGGAACATGTCACACTCTCAGTCTCCACGGGAACTTGTCACACCCTCAGTCTCCATGGGAACTTGTCACACTTTCAGTCTCCGTGAGAACTTCTCACACTCGAAGTCTCCAAGGGAACTTGTCAGGCGCTCAGACTCCATGGGAACTTGTCACACTCTCAGTCTACATGGGAACTTGTCACACTCTCAGTCTACATGGGAACCTGTCACACTCTCAGTCTCCATGGAAACTTGTCACACTGTCAGTCTCCATGGGAACATGTCACACTCTCAGTCTCCATGGGAACTTGTCACACTCTCAGTATGCATGGGAACGTGTCACACCATCAGTCACCATGGGAACTTGTCACACTCTCAGTCTACAAGGGAACTTGTCGCACTCTTAGTCTCCATGGATGGGGAACTTGTCGCACTCTCAGTCTCCATGGGAACTTGTCACACTCTCAGTCTACATGGGAACGTGTCACACCATCAGTCACCATGGGAACTTGTCACACTCTCAGTCTACAAGGGAACTTGTCGCACTCTTAGTCTCCATGGATGGGGAACTTGTCGAACTCTCAGTCTCCATGGGAACTTGTCACAATCTCAGTCTACATGGGAACATGTCACACTCTCAGTCTACATGGGAATTTGTCACACGCTCAGTCTCCATGGGGACTTGTCACACTCTCGGTCTCCATGGGATCTTGTCACACTCTCGGTCTCCAAGGGAACTTGTCACACTCTCAGTCTCCATGGGAACTTGTCACACTCTCAGTCTCCATGGAAACTTGTCACACTCTCAGTCTCCATGGGAACATGTCACACTCTCAGTCTCCATGGGAACTTGTCACACTCTCAGTCTACATGGGAACTTGTCACACTCTCAGTCTACATGAGAACTTGTCACACTCTCAGTCTCCTTGGGAAATTGTCACCCTCTCAGTCTCCATGGGAACTTGTCACACTCTCAGTCTCCATGGAAACTTGTCACACTCTCAGTCTACATGGGAACTTGTCACACTCTCAGTCTACATGGGAACCTGTCACACTCTCAGTCTCCATGGAAACTTGTCACACTCTCAGTCTCCATGGGAACCTGTCACACTCTCAGTCTCCATGGGAACTTGTCACACTCTCAGTCTACATGGGAACTTGTCACACTCTCAGTCTACATGGGAATTTGTCACACGCTCAGTCTCCATGGGAACTTGTCACACTCTCGGTCTCCATGGGAACTTGTCACACTCTAGGTCTCCATGGAAACTTGCAACACTCTCAGTCTCCATGGGAACTTGTCACACTCTCAGTCTCCATGGGAACTTGTCACACTCTCAGTCTACTTGGTAACTTGTCACACTTTCAGTCTACATGGGAGCTTCTCACACTCTCAGTCTCCACGGGAACATGTCACACTCTCAGTCTCCATGGGAACTTGTCACACTTTCAGTCTACACGGGAGCTTCTCACACTCTCAATCTCCACGGGAACATGTCAGACTCAGTCTCCACGGGAACTTGTCACACCCTCAGTCTCCATGGGAACTTGTCACACTTTCAGTCTCCGTGACAACTTCTCACACTCGAAGTCTCCAAGGGAACTTGTCAGGCGCTCAGACTCCATGGGAACTTGTCACGCTCTCAGTCTACATGGGAACTTGTCACACTCTCAGTCTACATGGGAACCTGTCACACTCTCAGTCTCCATGGAAACTTGTCACACTGTCAGTCTCCATGGGAACATGTCACACTCTCAGTCTCCATGGGAACTTGTCACACTCTCAGTCTACATGGGAACGTGTCACACCATCAGTCACCATGGGAACTTGTCACACTCTCAGTCTACATGGGAACTTGTCACACTCTCAGTCTACAAGGGAAATTGTCGCACTCTTAGTCTCCATGGATGGGGAACTTGTCGCACTCTCAGTCTCCATGGGAACTTGTCACACTCTCAGTCTACATGGGAACCTGTCACACTCTCAGTCTCCATGGAAACTTGTCACACTGTCAGTCTCCATGGGAACATGTCACACTCTCAGTCTCCATGGGAACTTGTCACACTCTCAGTCTACATGGGAACGTGTCACACCATCAGTCACCATGGGAACTTGTCACACTCTCAGTCTACAAGGGAACTTGTCGCACTCTTAGTCTCCATTAATGGGGAACTTGTCGCACTCTCAGTCTCCATGGGAACTTGTCACACTCTCAGTCTACATGGGAACGTGTCACACCATCAGTCACCATGGGAACTTGTCACACTCTCAGTCTACAAGGGAACTTGTCGCACTCTTAGTCTCCATGGATGGGGAACTTGTCGCAATCTCAGTCTCCATGGGAACTTGTCACAATCTCAGTCTACATGGGAACATGTCACACTCTCAGTCTACATGGGAATTTGTCACACGCTCAGTCTCCATGGGGACTTGTCACACTCTCGGTCTCCATGGGATCTTGTCACACTCTCGGTCTCCAAGGGAACTTGTCACACTCTCAGTCTCCATGGGAACTTGTCACACTCTCAGTCTCCATGGAAACTTGTCACACTGTCAGTCTCCATGGGAACATGTCACACTCTCAGTCTCCATGGGAACTTGTCACACTTTCAGTCTACACGGGAGCTTCTCACACTCTCAATCTCTACGGGAACATGTCACACTCTCAGTCTCCACGGGAACTTGTCACACCCTCAGTCTCCATGGGAACTTGTCACACTTTCAGTCTCCGTGAGAACTTCTCACACTCGAAGTCTCCAAGGGAACTTGTCAGGCGCTCAGACTCCATGGGAACTTGTCACACTCTCAGTCTACATGGGAACTTGTCACACTCTCAGTCTACATGGGAACCTGTCACACTCTCAGTCTCCATGGAAACTTGTCACACTGTCAGTCTCCATGGGAACATGTCACACTCTCAGTCTCCATGGGAACTTGTCACACTCTCAGTCTACATGGGAACGTGTCACACCATCAGTCACCATGGGAACTTGTCACACTCTCAGTCTACAAGGGAACTTGTCGCACTCTTAGTCTCCATGGATGGGGAACTTGTCGCACTCTCAGTCTCCATGGGAACTTGTCACACTCTCAGTCTACATTGGAACGTGTCACACCATGAGTCACCATGGGAACTTGTCACACTCTCAGTCTACAAGGGAACTTGTCGCACTCTTAGTCTCCATGGATGGGGAACTTGTCGCACTCTCAGTCTCCATGGGAACTTGTCACAATCTCAGTCTACATGGGAACATGTCACACTCTCAGTCTACATGGGAATTTGTCACACGCTCAGTCTCCATGGGGACTTGTCACACTCTCGGTCTCCATGGGATCTTGTCACACTCTCGGTCTCCAAGGGAACTTGTCACACTCTCAGTCTCCATGGGAACTTGTCACACTCTCAGTCTCCATGGAAACTTGTCACACTCTCAGTCTCCATGGGAACATGTCACACTCTCAGTCTCCATGGGAACTTGTCACACTCTCAGTCTACATGGGAACTTGTCACACTCTCAGTCTACATGAGAACTTGTCACACTCTCAGTCTCCTTGGGAAATTGTCACCCTCTCAGTCTCCATGGGAACTTGTCACACTCTCAGTCTCCATGGAAACTTGTCACACTCTCAGTCTAAATGGGAACCTGTCACAGCATCAGACCCCATGGGAACTTGTCACACTCTCAGTCTACAAGGGAACTTGTCGCACTCTTAGTCTCCATGGATGGGGAACTTGTCGCACTCTCAGTCTCCATGGGAACTTGTCACACTCTCAGTCTACATGGGAACTTGTCACACTCTCAGTCTACATGGGAATTTGTCACACGCTCAGTCTCCATGGGGACTTGTCACACTCTCGGTCTCCATGGGAACTTGTCACACTCTCGGTCTCCAAGGGAACTTGTCACACTCTCAGTCTCCATGGGAACCTGTCACACTCTCAGTCTCCATGGATACTTGTCACACTCTCAGTCTACATGGGAACCTGTCACACCATCAGACTCCATGGGAACTTGTCACACTCTCAGTCTGCAAGGGAACTTGTCGACTCTCAGTCTACATGGGAACCTGTCACACTCTCAGTCTCCATGGAAACTTGTCACACTCTCAGTCTACATGGGAACCTGTCACACCATCAGACTCCATGGGAACTTGTCACACTCTCAGTCTACAAGGGAACTTGTCGCACTCTTAGTCTCCATGGATGGGGAACTTGTCGCACTCTCAGTCTCCATGGGAACTTGTCACACTCTCAGTCTACATGGGAACTTGTCACACTCTCAGTCTACATGGGAATTTGTCACACGCTCAGTCTCCATGGGAACTTGTCACACTCTCGGTCTCCATGGGAACTTGTCACACTCTAGGTCTCCATGGAAACTTGTCACACTCTCAGTCTCCATGGGAACTTGTCACACTCTCAGTCTACATGGGAACTTGTCACACTCTCAGACTCCATGGAAACTTGTCACACTCTCAGTCTCCATGAGAATTTGTCACACTCTCAGTCTCCATGGGAACTTGTCACACTCTCAGTCTCCATGGGAACTTGTCACACTCTCAGTCTACATGAGAACTTGTCACACTCTCAGTCTCCATGGGAACTTGTGACACTCTCAGTCTCCGTGGGAACTTGTCATACTCTCAGTCTCCGTGAGAACGTCTCACACTCTAAGTCTCCATGGGAACTTTTCAGGCGCTCAGACTCCATGGGAACTTGTCACACTCTCAGTCCACATGGGAACTTGTCACACTCTCAGTCTACATGGGAACCTGTCACACTCTCAGTCTCCATGGAAACTTGTCACACTCTCAGTCTACATGCGAACCTGTCACACCATCAGACTCCATGGGAACTTGTCACACTCTCAGTCTACAAGGGAACTTGTCGCACTCATAGTCTCCATGGATGGGGAACTTGTCGCACTCTCAGTCTCCATGGGAACTTGTCACACTCTCAGTCTACATGGGAACTTGTCACACTCTCAGTCTACATGGGAATTTGTCACACGCTCAGTCTCCATGGGAACTTGTTACACTCTCGGTCTCCATGGGAACTTGTCACACTCTAGGTCTCAATGGAAACTTGTCACACTCTCAGTCTACTTGGGAACTTGTCACACTTTCAGTGTACATGGGAGCTTCTCACACTCTCAGTCTCAACGGGAACATGTCACACTCTCAGTCTCCATGGGAACTTGTCACACTTTCAGTCTACACGGGAGCTTCTCACACTCTCAGTCTCCACGGGAACATGTCACACTCTCAGTCTCCACGGGAACATGTCACACCCTCAGTCTCCATGGGAACTTGTCACACTTTCAGTCTCCGTGAGAACTTCTCACACACTAAGACTCCATGGGAACTTGTCAGGCACTCAGACTCCATGGGAACTTGTCACACTCTCAGTCTACATGGGAACTTGTCACACTCTCAGTCTACATGGGAACCTGTCACACTCTCAGTCTCCATGGAAACTTGTCACACTCTCAGTCTCCATGGGAACCTTTCACACTCTCAGTCTCCATGGGAACTTGTCACACTCTCAGTCTACATGGGAACTTGTCACACTCTCAGTCTACATGAGAACTTGTCACACTCTCAGTCTCCATGGGAAATTGTCACCCTCTCAGTCTCCATGGGAACATGTCACACTCTCAGTCTACATGGGAACTTGTCACACTCTCAGTCTACATGGGAACCTGTCACACTCTCAGTCTCCATGGAAACTTGTCACACTCTCAGTCTACATGGGAACCTGTCACACCATCAGACTCCATGGGAACTTGTCACACTCTCAGTCTACAAGGGAACTTGTCGCACTCTTAGTCTCCATGGATGGGGAACTTGTCGCACTCTCAGTCTCCATGGGAACTTGTCACACTCTCAGTCTACATGGGAACTTGTCACACTCTCAGTCTACATGGGAATTTGTCACACGCTCAGTCTCCATGGGAACTTGTCACACTCTCGGTCTCCATGGGAACTTGTCACACTCTAGGTCTCCATGGAAACTTGTCACACTCTCAGTCTCCATGGGAACTTGTCACACTCTCAGTCTACATGGGAACTTGTCACACTCTCAGACTCCATGGAAACTTGTCACACTCTCAGTCTCCATGAGAATTTGTCACACTCTCAGTCTCCATGGGAACTTGTCACACTCTCAGTCTCCATGGGAACTTGTCACACTCTCAGTCTACATGAGAACTTGTCACACTCTCAGTCTCCATGGGAACTTGTGACACTCTCAGTCTCCGTGGGAACTTGTCATACTCTCAGTCTCCGTGAGAACGTCTCACACTCTAAGTCTCCATGGGAACTTTTCAGGCGCTCAGACTCCATGGGAACTTGTCACACTCTCAGTCCACATGGGAACTTGTCACACTCTCAGTCTACATGGGAACCTGTCACACTCTCAGTCTCCATGGAAACTTGTCACACTCTCAGTCTACATGCGAACCTGTCACACCATCAGACTCCATGGGAACTTGTCACACTCTCAGTCTACATGGGAACTTGTCACACTCTCAGTCTACATGGGAACTTGTCACACTCTCAGTCTACATGGGAATTTGTCACACGCTCAGTCTCCATGGGAACTTGTCACACTCTCGGTCTCCATGGGAACTTGTCACACTCTAGGTCTCCATGGAAACTTGTCACACTCTCAGTCTCCATGGGAACTTGTCACACTCTCAGTCTACATGGGAACTTGTCACACTCTCAGACTCCATGGAAACTTGTCACACTCTCAGTCTCCATGAGAATTTGTCACACTCTCAGTCTCCATGGGAACTTGTCACACTCTCAGTCTCCATGGGAACTTGTCACACTCTCAGTCTACATGAGAACTTGTCACACTCTCAGTCTCCATGGGAACTTGTGACACTCTCAGTCTCCGTGGGAACTTGTCATACTCTCAGTCTCCGTGAGAACGTCTCACACTCTAAGTCTCCATGGGAACTTTTCAGGCGCTCAGACTCCATGGGAACTTGTCACACTCTCAGTCCACATGGGAACTTGTCACACTCTCAGTCTACATGGGAACCTGTCACACTCTCAGTCTCCATGGAAACTTGTCACACTCTCAGTCTACATGCGAACCTGTCACACCATCAGACTCCATGGGAACTTGTCACACTCTCAGTCTACAAGGGAACTTGTCGCACTCTTAGTCTCCATGGATGGGGAACTTGTCGCACTCTCAGTCTCCATGGGAACTTGTCACACTCTCAGTCTACATGGGAACTTGTCACACTCTCAGTCTACATGGGAATTTGTCACACGCTCAGTATCCATGGGAACTTGTTACACTCTCGGTCTCCATGGGAACTTGTCACACTCTAGGTCTCAATGGAAACTTGTCACACTCTCAGTCTACTTGGGAACTTGTCACACTTTCAGTGTACATGGGAGCTTCTCACACTCTCAGTCTCAACGGGAACATGTCACACTCTCAGTCTCCATGGGAACTTGTCACACTTTCAGTCTACACGGGAGCTTCTCACACTCTCAGTCTCCACGGGAACATGTCACACTCTCAGTCTCCACGAGAACTTGTCACACTCTCAGTCTCCATGGGAAATTGTCACCCTCTCAGTCTCCATGGGAACTTGTCACACTCTCAGTCTACATGGGAACTTGTCACACTCTCAGTCTACATGGGAACCTGTCACACTCTCAGTCTCCATGGAAACTTGTCACACTCTCAGTCTACATGGGAACCTGTCACACCATCAGACTCCATGGGAACTTGTCACACTCTCAGTCTAAAAGGGAACTTGTCGCACTCTTAGTCTCCATGGATGGGGAACTTGTCGCACTCTCAGTCTCCATGGGAACTTGTCACACTCTCAGTCTACATGGGAACTTGTCACACTCTCAGTCTACATGGGAATTTGTCACACGCTCAGTCTCCATGGGAACTTGTCACACTCTCGGTCTCCATGGGAACTTGTCACACTCTAGGTCTCCATGGAAACTTGTCACACTCTCAGTCTCCATGGGAACTTGTCACACTCTCAGTCTACATGGGAACTTGTCACACTCTCAGACTCCATGGAAACTTGTCACACTCTCAGTCTCCATGAGAATTTGTCACACTCTCAGTCTCCATGGGAAAAAGTCACACTCTCAGTCTCCATGGGAACTTGTCACACTCTCAGTCTACATGAGAACTTGTCACACTCTCAGTCTCCATGGAAACTTGTCCCACTCTCAGTCTACATGGGAACCTGTCACACCATCAGACTCCATGGGAACTTGTCACACTCTCAGTCTACAAGTGAACTTGTCGCACTCTTAGTCTCCATGGATGGGGAACTTGTCGCACTCTCAGTCTCCATGGGAACTTGTCACACTCTCAGTCTACATGGGAACTTGTCACACTCTCAGTCTACATGGGAATTTGTCACACGCTCAGTCTCCATGGGAACTTGTCACACTCTCGGTCTCCATGGGAACTTGTCACACTCTAGGTCTCCATGGAAACTTGTCACACTCTCAGTCTCCATGGGAACTTGTCACACTCTCAGTCTACATGGGAACTTGTCACACTCTCAGACTCCATGGAAACTTGTCACACTCTCAGTCTCCATGAGAATTTGTCACACTCTCAGTCTCCATGGGAACTTGTCACACTCTCAGTCTCCATGGGAACTTGTCACACTCTCAGTCTACATGAGTACTTGTCACACTCTCAGTCTCCATGGGAACTTGTGACACTCTCAGTCTCCGTGGGAACTTGTCATACTCTCAGTCTCCGTGAGAACGTCTCACACTCTAAGTCTCCATGGGAACTTTTCAGGCGCTCAGACTCCATGGGAACTTGTCACACTCTCAGTCCACATGGGAACTTGTCACACTCTCAGTCTACATGGGAACCTGTCACACTCTCAGTCTCCATGGAAACTTGTCACACTCTCAGTCTACATGCGAACCTGTCACACCATCAGACTCCATGGGAACTTGTCACACTCTCAGTCTACAAGGGAACTTGTCGCACTCTTAGTCTCCATGGATGGGGAACTTGTCGCACTCTCAGTCTCCATGGGAACTTGTCACACTCTCAGTCTACATGGGAACTTGTCACACTCTCAGTCTACATGGGAATTTGTCACACGCTCAGTCTCCATGGGAACTTGTTACACTCTCGGTCTCCATGGGAACTTGTCACACTCTAGGTCTCAATGGAAACTTGTCACACTCTCAGTCTACTTGGGAACTTGTCACACTTTCAGTGTACATGGGAGCTTCTCACACTCTCAGTCTCAACGGGAACATGTCACACTCTCAGTCTCCATGGGAACTTGTCACACTTTCAGTCTACACGGGAGCTTCTCACACTCTCAGTCTCCACGGGAACATGTCACACTCTCAGTCTCCACGGGAACATGTCACACCCTCAGTCTCCATGGGAACTTGTCACACTTTCAGTCTCCGTGAGAACTTCTCACACACTAAGACTCCATGGGAACTTGTCAGGCGCTCAGACTCCATGGGAACTTGTCACACTCTCAGTCTACATGGGAACTTGTCACACTCTCAGTCTACATGGGAACCTGTCACACTCTCAGTCTCCATGGAAACTTGTCACACTCTCAGTCTCCATGGGAACCTTTCACACTCTCAGTCTCCATGGGAACTTGTCACACTCTCAGTCTACATGGGAACTTGTCACACTCTCAGTCTACATGAGAACTTGTCACACTCTCAGTCTCCATGGGAAATTGTCACCCTCTCAGTCTCCATGGGAACATGTCACACTCTCAGTCTACATGGGAACTTGTCACACTCTCAGTCTACATGGGAACCTGTCACACTCTCAGTCTCCATGGAAACTTGTCTCACTCTCAGTCTACATGGGAACCTGTCACACCATCAGACTCCATGGGAACTTGTCACACTCTCAGTCTACAAGGGAACTTGTCGCACTCTTAGTCTCCATGGATGGGGAACTTGTCGCACTCTCAGTCTCCATGGGAACTTGTCACACTCTCAGTCTACATGGGAACTTGTCACACTCTCAGTCTACATGGGAATTTGTCACACGCTCAGTCTCCATGGGAACTTGTCACACTCTCGGTCTCCATGGGAACTTGTCACACTCTAGGTCTCCATGGAAACTTGTCACACTCTCAGTCTCCATGGGAACTTGTCACACTCTCAGTCTACATGGGAACTTGTCACACTCTCAGACTCCATGGAAACTTGTCACACTCTCAGTCTCCATGAGAATTTGTCACACTCTCAGTCTCCATGGGAACTTGTCACACTCTCAGTCTCCATGGGAACTTGTCACACTCTCAGTCTACATGAGAACTTGTCACACTCTCAGTCTCCATGGGAACTTGTGACACTCTCAGTCTCCGTGGGAACTTGTCATACTCTCAGTCTCCGTGAGAACGTCTCACACTCTAAGTCTCCATGGGAACTTTTCAGGCGCTCAGACTCCATGGGAACTTGTCACACTCTCAGTCCACATGGGAACTTGTCACACTCTCAGTCTACATGGGAACCTGTCACACTCTCAGTCTCCATGGAAACTTGTCACACTCTCAGTCTACATGCGAACCTGTCACACCATCAGACTCCATGGGAACTTGTCACACTCTCAGTCTACATGGGAACTTGTCACACTCTCAGTCTACATGGGAACTTGTCACACTCTCAGTCTACATGGGAATTTGTCACACGCTCAGTCTCCATGGGAACTTGTCACACTCTCGGTCTCCATGGGAACTTGTCACACTCTAGGTCTCCATGGAAACTTGTCACACTCTCAGTCTCCATGGGAACTTGTCACACTCTCAGTCTACATGGGAACTTGTCACACTCTCAGACTCCATGGAAACTTGTCACACTCTCAGTCTCCATGAGAATTTGTCACACTCTCAGTCTCCATGGGAACTTGTCACACTCTCAGTCTCCATGGGAACTTGTCACACTCTCAGTCTACATGAGAACTTGTCACACTCTCAGTCTCCATGGGAACTTGTGACACTCTCAGTCTCCGTGGGAACTTGTCATACTCTCAGTCTCCGTGAGAACGTCTCACACTCTAAGTCTCCATGGGAACTTTTCAGGCGCTCAGACTCCATGGGAACTTGTCACACTCTCAGTCCACATGGGAACTTGTCACACTCTCAGTCTACATGGGAACCTGTCACACTCTCAGTCTCCATGGAAACTTGTCACACTCTCAGTCTACATGCGAACCTGTCACACCATCAGACTCCATGGGAACTTGTCACACTCTCAGTCTACAAGGGAACTTGTCGCACTCTTAGTCTCCATGGATGGGGAACTTGTCGCACTCTCAGTCTCCATGGGAACTTGTCACACTCTCAGTCTACATGGGAACTTGTCACACTCTCAGTCTACATGGGAATTTGTCACACGCTCAGTATCCATGGGAACTTGTTACACTCTCGGTCTCCATGGGAACTTGTCACACTCTAGGTCTCAATGGAAACTTGTCACACTCTCAGTCTACTTGGGAACTTGTCACACTTTCAGTGTACATGGGAGCTTCTCACACTCTCAGTCTCAACGGGAACATGTCACACTCTCAGTCTCCATGGGAACTTGTCACACTTTCAGTCTACACGGAGCTTCTCACACTCTCAGTCTCCACGGGAACATGTCACACTCTCAGTCTCCACGAGAACTTGTCACACTCTCAGTCTCCATGGGAAATTGTCACACCATCAGACTCCATGGGAACTTGTCACACTCTCAGTCTAAAAGGGAACTTGTCGCACTCTTAGTCTCCATGGATGGGGAACTTGTCGCACTCTCAGTCTCCATGGGAACTTGTCACACTCTCAGTCTACATGGGAACTTGTCACACTCTCAGTCTACATGGGAATTTGTCACACGCTCAGTCTCCATGGGAACTTGTCACACTCTCGGTCTCCATGGGAACTTGTCACACTCTAGGTCTCCATGGAAACTTGTCACACTCTCAGTCTCCATGGGAACTTGTCACACTCTCAGTCTACATGGGAACTTGTCACACTCTCAGACTCCATGGAAACTTGTCACACTCTCAGTCTCCATGAGAATTTGTCACACTCTCAGTCTCCATGGGAACTTGTCACACTCTCAGTCTCCATGGGAACTTGTCACACTCTCAGTCTACATGAGAACTTGTCACACTCTCAGTCTCCATGGAAACTTGTCCCACTCTCAGTCTACATGGGAACCTGTCACACCATCAGACTCCATGGGAACTTGTCACACTCTCAGTCTACAAGGGAACTTGTCGCACTCTTAGTCTCCATGGATGGGGAACTTGTCGCACTCTCAGTCTCCATGGGAACTTGTCACACTCTCAGTCTACATGGGAACTTGTCACACTCTCAGTCTACATGGGAATTTGTCACACGCTCAGTCTCCATGGGAACTTGTCACACTCTCGGTCTCCATGGGAACTTGTCACACTCTAGGTCTCCATGGAAACTTGTCACACTCTCAGTCTCCATGGGAACTTGTCACACTCTCAGTCTACATGGGAACTTGTCACACTCTCAGACTCCATGGAAACTTGTCACACTCTCAGTCTCCATGAGAATTTGTCACACTCTCAGTCTCCATGGGAACTTGTCACACTCTCAGTCTCCATGGGAACTTGTCACACTCTCAGTCTACATGAGTACTTGTCACACTCTCAGTCTCCATGGGAACTTGTGACACTCTCAGTCTCCGTGGGAACTTGTCATACTCTCAGTCTCCGTGAGAACGTCTCACACTCTAAGTCTCCATGGGAACTTTTCAGGCGCTCAGACTCCATGGGAACTTGTCACACTCTCAGTCCACATGGGAACTTGTCACACTCTCAGTCTACATGGGAACCTGTCACACTCTCAGTCTCCATGGAAACTTGTCACACTCTCAGTCTACATGCGAACCTGTCACACCATCAGACTCCATGGGAACTTGTCACACTCTCAGTCTACAAGGGAACTTGTCGCACTCTTAGTCTCCATGGATGGGGAACTTGTCGCACTCTCAGTCTCCATGGGAACTTGTCACACTCTCAGTCTACATGGGAACTTGTCACACTCTCAGTCTACATGGGAATTTGTCACACGCTCAGTCTCCATGGGAACTTGTTACACTCTCGGTCTCCATGGGAACTTGTCACACTCTAGGTCTCAATGGAAACTTGTCACACTCTCAGTCTACTTGGGAACTTGTCACACTTTCAGTGTACATGGGAGCTTCTCACACTCTCAGTCTCAACGGGAACATGTCACACTCTCAGTCTCCATGGGAACTTGTCACACTTTCAGTCTACACGGGAGCTTCTCACACTCTCAGTCTCCACGGGAACATGTCACACTCTCAGTCTCCACGGGAACATGTCACACCCTCAGTCTCCATGGGAACTTGTCACACTTTCAGTCTCCGTGAGAACTTCTCACACACTAAGACTCCATGGGAACTTGTCAGGCGCTCAGACTCCATGGGAACTTGTCACACTCTCAGTCTACATGGGAACTTGTCACACTCTCAGTCTACATGGGAACCTGTCACACTCTCAGTCTCCATGGAAACTTGTCACACTCTCAGTCTCCATGGGAACCTTTCACA
The DNA here is from genome assembly GCF_030028105.1 of Mobula birostris. NCBI lineage: Eukaryota > Metazoa > Chordata > Chondrichthyes > Myliobatiformes > Myliobatidae > Mobula > Mobula birostris. Next base: position 37,788 of record NW_027275553.1, on the reverse strand, counting down.
CTCTCAGTCTCCATGGGAACTTGTCACACTCTCAGTCTACATGGGAACTTGTCACACTCTCAGTCTACATGAGAACTTGTCACACTCTCAGTCTCCATGGGAAATTGTCACCCTCTCAGTCTCCATGGGAACATGTCACACTCTCAGTCTACATGGGAACTTGTCACACTCTCAGTCTACATGGGAACCTGTCACACTCTCAGTCTCCATGGAAACTTGTCACACTCTCAGTCTACATGGGAACCTGTCACACCATCAGACTCCATGGGAACTTGTCACACTCTCAGTCTACAAGGGAACTTGTCGCACTCTTAGTCTCCATGGATGGGGAACTTGTCGCACTCTCAGTCTCCATGGGAACTTGTCACACTCTCAGTCTACATGGGAACTTGTCACACTCTCAGTCTACATGGGAATTTGTCACACGCTCAGTCTCCATGGGAACTTGTCACACTCTCGGTCTCCATGGGAACTTGTCACACTCTAGGTCTCCATGGAAACTTGTCACACTCTCAGTCTCCATGGGAACTTATCACACTCTCAGTCTACATGGGAACTTGTCACACTCTCAGACTCCATGGAAACTTGTCACACTCTCAGTCTCCATGAGAATTTGTCACACTCTCAGTCTCCATGGGAACTTGTCACACTCTCAGTCTCCATGGGAACTTGTCACACTCTCAGTCTACATGAGAACTTGTCACACTCTCAGTCTCCATGGGAACTTGTGACACTCTCAGTCTCCATGGGAACATGTCACACTCTCAGTCTCCATGGGAACTTGTCACACTCTCAGTCTACATGGGAACTTGTCACACTCTCAGTCTACATGAGAACTTGTCACACTCTCAGTCTCCTTGGGAAATTGTCACCCTCTCAGTCTCCATGGGAACTTGTCACACTCTCAGTCTCCATGGAAACTTGTCACACTCTCAGTCTACATGGGAACTTGTCACACTCTCAGTCTACATGGGAACCTGTCACACTCTCAGTCTCCATGGAAACTTGTCACACTCTCAGTCTCCATGGGAACCTGTCACACTCTCAGTCTCCATGGGAACTTGTCACACTCTCAGTCTACATGGGAACTTGTCACACTCTCAGTCTACATGGGAATTTGTCACACGCTCAGTCTCCATGGGAACTTGTCACACTCTCGGTCTCCATGGGAACTTGTCACACTCTAGGTCTCCATGGAAACTTGCAACACTCTCAGTCTCCATGGGAACTTGTCACACTCTCAGTCTCCATGGGAACTTGTCACACTCTCAGTCTACTTGGGAACTTGTCACACTTTCAGTCTACATGGGAGCTTCTCACACTCTCAGTCTCCACGGGAACATGTCACACTCTCAGTCTCCATGGGAACTTGTCACACTTTCAGTCTACACGGGAGCTTCTCACACTCTCAATCTCCACGGGAACATGTCACACTCAGTCTCCACGGGAACTTGTCACACCCTCAGTCTCCATGGGAACTTGTCACACTTTCAGTCTCCGTGACAACTTCTCACACTCGAAGTCTCCAAGGGAACTTGTCAGGCGCTCAGACTCCATGGGAACTTGTCACGCTCTCAGTCTACATGGGAACTTGTCACACTCTCAGTCTACATGGGAACCTGTCACACTCTCAGTCTCCATGGAAACTTGTCACACTGTCAGTCTCCATGGGAACATGTCACACTCTCAGTCTCCATGGGAACTTGTCACACTCTCAGTCTACATGGGAACGTGTCACACCATCAGTCACCATGGGAACTTGTCACACTCTCAGTCTACAAGGGAACTTGTCGCACTCTTAGTCTCCATTAATGGGGAACTTGTCGCACTCTCAGTCTCCATGGGAACTTGTCACACTCTCAGTCTACATGGGAACGTGTCACACCATCAGTCACCATGGGAACTTGTCACACTCTCAGTCTACAAGGGAACTTGTCGCACTCTTAGTCTCCATGGATGGGGAACTTGTCGCAATCTCAGTCTCCATGGGAACTTGTCACAATCTCAGTCTACATGGGAACATGTCACACTCTCAGTCTACATGGGAATTTGTCACACGCTCAGTCTCCATGGGGACTTGTCACACTCTCGGTCTCCATGGGATCTTGTCACACTCTCGGTCTCCAAGGGAACTTGTCACACTCTCAGTCTCCATGGGAACTTGTCACACTCTCAGTCTCCATGGAAACTTGTCACACTGTCAGTCTCCATGGGAACATGTCACACTCTCAGTCTCCATGGGAACTTGTCACACTTTCAGTCTACACGGGAGCTTCTCACACTCTCAATCTCTACGGGAACATGTCACACTCTCAGTCTCCACGGGAACTTGTCACACCCTCAGTCTCCATGGGAACTTGTCACACTTTCAGTCTCCGTGAGAACTTCTCACACTCGAAGTCTCCAAGGGAACTTGTCAGGCGCTCAGACTCCATGGGAACTTGTCACACTCTCAGTCTACATGGGAACTTGTCACACTCTCAGTCTACATGGGAACCTGTCACACTCTCAGTCTCCATGGAAACTTGTCACACTGTCAGTCTCCATGGGAACATGTCACACTCTCAGTCTCCATGGGAACTTGTCACACTCTCAGTCTACATGGGAACGTGTCACACCATCAGTCACCATGGGAACTTGTCACACTCTCAGTCTACAAGGGAACTTGTCGCACTCTTAGTCTCCATGGATGGGGAACTTGTCGCACTCTCAGTCTCCATGGGAACTTGTCACACTCTCAGTCTACATTGGAACGTGTCACACCATGAGTCACCATGGGAACTTGTCACACTCTCAGTCTACAAGGGAACTTGTCGCACTCTTAGTCTCCATGGATGGGGAACTTGTCGCACTCTCAGTCTCCATGGGAACTTGTCACACTCTCAGTCTACATGGGAACTTGTCACACTCTCAGTCTACATGGGAATTTGTCACACGCTCAGTCTCCATGGGAACTTGTTACACTCTCGGTCTCCATGGGATCTTGTCACACTCTCGGTCTCCAAGGGAACTTGTCACACTCTCAGTCTCCATGGGAACTTGTCACAATCTCAGTCTCCATGGAAACTTGTCACACTCTCAGTCTCCATGGGAACATGTCACACTCTCAGTCTCCATGGGAACTTGTCACACTCTCAGTCTACATGGGAACTTGTCACACTCTCAGTCTACATGAGAACTTGTCACACTCTCAGTCTCCTTGGGAAATTGTCACCCTCTCAGTCTCCATGGGAACTTGTCACACTCTCAGTCTCCATGGAAACTTGTCACACTCTCAGTCTAAATGGGAACCTGTCACAGCATCAGACCCCATGGGAACTTGTCACACTCTCAGTCTACAAGGGAACTTGTCGCACTCTTAGTCTCCATGGATGGGGAACTTGTCGCACTCTCAGTCTCCATGGGAACTTGTCACACTCTCAGTCTACATGGGAACTTGTCACACTCTCAGTCTACATGGGAATTTGTCACACGCTCAGTCTCCATGGGGACTTGTCACACTCTCGGTCTCCATGGGAACTTGTCACACTCTCGGTCTCCAAGGGAACTTGTCACACTCTCAGTCTCCATGGGAACCTGTCACACTCTCAGTCTCCATGGATACTTGTCACACTCTCAGTCTACATGGGAACCTGTCACACCATCAGACTCCATGGGAACTTGTCACACTCTCAGTCTGCAAGGGAACTTGTCGACTCTCAGTCTACATGGGAACCTGTCACACTCTCAGTCTCCATGGAAACTTGTCACACTCTCAGTCTACATGGGAACCTGTCACACCATCAGACTCCATGGGAACTTGTCACACTCTCAGTCTACAAGGGAACTTGTCGCACTCTTAGTCTCCATGGATGGGGAACTTGTCGCACTCTCAGTCTCCATGGGAACTTGTCACACTCTCAGTCTACATGGGAACTTGTCACACTCTCAGTCTACATGGGAATTTGTCACACGCTCAGTCTCCATGGGAACTTGTCACACTCTCGGTCTCCATGGGAACTTGTCACACTCTAGGTCTCCATGGAAACTTGTCACACTCTCAGTCTCCATGGGAACTTGTCACACTCTCAGTCTACATGGGAACTTGTCACACTCTCAGACTCCATGGAAACTTGTCACACTCTCAGTCTCCATGAGAATTTGTCACACTCTCAGTCTCCATGGGAACTTGTCACACTCTCAGTCTCCATGGGAACTTGTCACACTCTCAGTCTACATGAGAACTTGTCACACTCTCAGTCTCCATGGGAACTTGTGACACTCTCAGTCTCCGTGGGAACTTGTCATACTCTCAGTCTCCGTGAGAACGTCTCACACTCTAAGTCTCCATGGGAACTTTTCAGGCGCTCAGACTCCATGGGAACTTGTCACACTCTCAGTCCACATGGGAACTTGTCACACTCTCAGTCTACATGGGAACCTGTCACACTCTCAGTCTCCATGGAAACTTGTCACACTCTCAGTCTACATGCGAACCTGTCACACCATCAGACTCCATGGGAACTTGTCACACTCTCAGTATACAAGGGAACTTGTCGCACTCTTAGTCTCCATGGATGGGGAACTTGTCGCACTCTCAGTCTCCATGGGAACTTGTCACACTCTCAGTCTACATGGGAACTTGTCACACTCTCAGTCTACATGGGAATTTGTCACACGCTCAGTCTCCATGGGAACTTGTTACACTCTCGGTCTCCATGGGAACTTGTCACACTCTAGGTCTCAATGGAAACTTGTCACACTCTCAGTCTACTTGGGAACTTGTCACACTTTCAGTGTACATGGGAGCTTCTCACACTCTCAGTCTCCACGGGAACATGTCACACTCTCAGTCTCCACGGGAACATGTCACACCCTCAGTCTCCATGGGAACTTGTCACACTTTCAGTCTCCGTGAGAACTTCTCACACACTAAGACTCCATGGGAACTTGTCAGGCGCTCAGACTCCATGGGAACTTGTCACACTCTCAGTCTACATGGGAACTTGTCACACTCTCAGTCTACATGGGAACCTGTCACACTCTCAGTCTCCATGGAAACTTGTCACACTCTCAGTCTCCATGGGAACCTTTCACACTCTCAGTCTCCATGGGAACTTGTCACACTCTCAGTCTACATGGGAACTTGTCACACTCTCAGTCTACATGAGAACTTGTCACACTCTCAGTCTCCATGGGAAATTGTCACCCTCTCAGTCTCCATGGGAACATGTCACACTCTCAGTCTACATGGGAACTTGTCACACTCTCAGTCTACATGGGAACCTGTCACACTCTCAGTCTCCATGGAAACTTGTCACACTCTCAGTCTACATGGGAACCTGTCACACCATCAGACTCCATGGGAACTTGTCACACTCTCAGTCTACAAGGGAACTTGTCGCACTCTTAGTCTCCATGGATGGGGAACTTGTCGCACTCTCAGTCTCCATGGGAACTTGTCACACTCTCAGTCTACATGGGAACTTGTCACACTCTCAGTCTACATGGGAATTTGTCACACGCTCAGTCTCCATGGGAACTTGTCACACTCTCGGTCTCCATGGGAACTTGTCACACTCTCAGTCTCCATGGGAACTTGTCACACTCTCAGTCTACATGGGAACTTGTCACACTCTCAGTCTCCATGGGAACTTGTCACACTCTCAGTCTACATGGGAACTTGTCACACTCTCAGACTCCATGGAAACTTGTCACACTCTCAGTCTCCATGAGAATTTGTCACACTCTCAGTCTCCATGGGAACTTGTCACACTCTCAGTCTCCATGGGAACTTGTCACACTCTCAGTCTACATGAGAACTTGTCACACTCTCAGTCTCCATGGGAACTTGTGACACTCTCAGTCTCCGTGGGAACTTGTCATACTCTCAGTCTCCGTGAGAACGTCTCACACTCTAAGTCTCCATGGGAACTTTTCAGGCGCTCAGACTCCATGGGAACTTGTCACACTCTCAGTCCACATGGGAACTTGTCACACTCTCTGTCTACATGGGAACCTGTCACACTCTCAGTCTCCATGGAAACTTGTCACACTCTCAGTCTACATGCGAACCTGTCACACCATCAGACTCCATGGGAACTTGTCACACTCTCAGTCTACATGGGAACTTGTCACACTCTCAGTCTACATGGGAACTTGTCACACTCTCAGTCTACATGGGAATTTGTCACACGCTCAGTCTCCATGGGAACTTGTCACACTCTCGGTCTCCATGGGAACTTGTCACACTCTAGGTCTCCATGGAAACTTGTCACACTCTCAGTCTCCATGGGAACTTGTCACACTCTCAGTCTACATGGGAACTTGTCACACTCTCAGACTCCATGGAAACTTGTCACACTCTCAGTCTCCATGAGAATTTGTCACACTCTCAGTCTCCATGGGAACTTGTCACACTCTCAGTCTCCATGGGAACTTGTCACACTCTCAGTCTACATGAGAACTTGTCACACTCTCAGTCTCCATGGGAACTTGTGACACTCTCAGTCTCCGTGGGAACTTGTCATACTCTCAGTCTCCTTGAGAACGTCTCACACTCTAAGTCTCCATGGGAACTTTTCAGGCGCTCAGACTCCATGGGAACTTGTCACACTCTCAGTCCACATGGGAACTTGTCACACTCTCAGTCTACATGGGAACCTGTCACACTCTCAGTCTCCATGGAAACTTGTCACACTCTCAGTCTACATGCGAACCTGTCACACCATCAGACTCCATGGGAACTTGTCACACTCTCAGTCTACAAGGGAACTTGTCGCACTCTTAGTCTCCATGGATGGGGAACTTGTCGCACTCTCAGTCTCCATGGGAACTTGTCACACTCTCAGTCTACATGGGAACTTGTCACGCTCTCAGTCTACATGGGAATTTGTCACACGCTCAGTATCCATGGGAACTTGTTACACTCTCGGTCTCCATGGGAACTTGTCACACTCTAGGTCTCAATGGAAACTTGTCACACTCTCAGTCTACTTGGGAACTTGTCACACTTTCAGTGTACATGGGAGCTTCTCACACTCTCAGTCTCAACGGGAACATGTCACACTCTCAGTCTCCATGGGAACTTGTCACACTTTCAGTCTACACGGGAGCTTCTCACACTCTCAGTCTCCACGGGAACATGTCACACTCTCAGTCTCCACGGGAACATGTCACACCCTCAGTCTCCATGGGAACTTGTCACACTTTCAGTCTCCGTGAGAACTTCTCACACACTAAGACTCCATGGGAACTTGTCAGGCGCTCAGACTCCATGGGAACTTGTCACACTCTCAGTCTACATGGGAACTTGTCACACTCTCAGTCTACATGGGAACCTGTCACACTCTCAGTCTCCATGGAAACTTGTCACACTCTCAGTCTCCATGGGAACCTTTCACAATCTCAGTCTCCATGGGAACTTGTCACACTCTCAGTCTACATGGGAACTTGTCACACTCTCAGTCTACATGAGAACTTGTCACACTCTCAGTCTCCATGGGAAATTGTCACCCTCTCAGTCTCCATGGGAACTTGTCACACTCTCAGTCTACATGGGAACTTGTCACACTCTCAGTCTACATGGGAACCTGTCACACTCTCAGTCTCCATGGAAACTTGTCACACTCTCAGTCTACATGGGAACCTGTCACACCATCAGACTCCATGGGAACTTGTCACACTCTCAGTCTACAAGGGAACTTGTCGCACTCTTAGTCTCCATGGATGGGGAACTTGTCGCACTCTCAGTCTCCATGGGAACTTGTCACACTCTCAGTCTACATGGGAACTTGTCACACTCTCAGTCTACATGGGAATTTGTCACACGCTCAGTCTCCATGGGAATTTGTCACACTCTCGGTCTCCATGGGAACTTGTCACACTCTAGGTCTCCATGGAAACTTGTCACACTCTCAGTCTCCATGGGAACTTGTCACACTCTCAGTCTACATGGGAACTTGTCACACTCTCAGACTCCATGGAAACTTGTCACACTCTCAGTCTCCATGAGAATTTGTCACACTCTCAGTCTCCATGGGAACTTGTCACACTCTCAGTCTCCATGGGAACTTGTCACACTCTCAGTCTACATGAGAACTTGTCACACTCTCAGTCTCCATGGAAACTTGTCACACTCTCAGTCTACATGGGAACCTGTCACACCATCAGACTCCATGGGAACTTGTCACACTCTCAGTCTACAAGGGAACTTGTCGCACTCTTAGTCTCCATGGATGGGGAACTTGTCGCACTCTCAGTCTCCATTGGAACTTGTCACACTCTCAGTCTACATGGGAACTTGTCACACTCTCAGTCTACATGGGAATTTGTCACACGCTCAGTCTCCATGGGAACTTGTCACACTCTCGGTCTCCATGGGAACTTGTCACACTCTAGGTCTCCATGGAAACTTGTCACACTCTCAGTCTCCATGGGAACTTGTCACACTCTCAGTCTACATGGGAACTTGTCACACTCTCAGACTCCATGGAAACTTGTCACACTCTCAGTCTCCATGAGAATTTGTCACACTCTCAGTCTCCATGGGAACTTGTCACACTCTCAGTCTCCATGGGAACTTGTCACACTCTCAGTCTACATGAGAACTTGTCACACTCTCAGTCTCCATGGGAACTTGTGACACTCTCAGTCTCCGTGGGAACTTGTCATACTCTCAGTCTCCGTGAGAACGTCTCACACTCTAAGTCTCCATGGGAACTTTTCAGGCGCTCAGACTCCATGGGAACTTGTCACACTCTCAGCCCACATGGGAACTTGTCACACTCTCAGTCTACATGGGAACCTGTCACACTCTCAGTCTCCATGGAAACTTGTCACACTCTCAGTCTACATGCGAACCTGTCACACCATCAGACTCCATGGGAACTTGTCACACTCTCAGTCTACAAGGGAACTTGTCGCACTCTTAGTCTCCATGGATGGGGAACTTGTCGCACTCTCAGTCTCCATGGGAACTTGTCACACTCTCAGTCTACATGGGAACTTGTCACACTCTCAGTCTACATGGGAATTTGTCACACGCTCAGTCTCCATGGGAACTTGTTACACTCTCGGTCTCCATGGGAACTTGTCACACTCTAGGTCTCAATGGAAACTTGTCACACTCTCAGTCTACTTGGGAACTTGTCACACTTTCAGTGTACATGGGAGCTTCTCACACTCTCAGTCTCAACGGGAACATGTCACACTCTCAGTCTCCATGGGAACTTGTCACACTTTCAGTCTACACGGGAGCTTCTCACACTCTCAGTCTCCACGGGAACATGTCACACTCTCAGTCTCCACGGGAACATGTCACACCCTCAGTCTCCATGGGAACTTGTCACACTTTCAGTCTCCGTGAGAACTTCTCACACACTAAGACTCCATGGGAACTTGTCAGGCGCTCAGACTCCATGGGAACTTGTCACACTCTCAGTCTACATGGGAACCTGTCACACTCTCAGTCTCCATGCAAACTTGTCACACTCTCAGTCTCCATGGGAACCTTTCACACTCTCAGTCTCCATGGGAACTTGTCACACTCTCAGTCTACATGGGAACTTGTCACACTCTCAGTCTACATGAGAACTTGTCACACTCTCAGTCTCCATGGGAAATTGTCACCCTCTCAGTCTCCATGGGAACATGTCACACTCTCAGTCTACATGGGAACTTGTCACACTCTCAGTCTACATGGGAACCTGTCACACTCTCAGTCTCCATGGAAACTTGTCACACTCTCAGTCTACATGGGAACCTGTCACACCATCAGACTCCATGGGAACTTGTCACACTCTCAGTCTACAAGGGAACTTGTCGCACTCTTAGTCTCCATGGATGGGGAACTTGTCGCACTCTCAGTCTCCATGGGAACTTGTCACACTCTCAGTCTACATGGGAACTTGTCACACTCTCAGTCTACATGGGAATTTGTCACACGCTCAGTCTCCATGGGAACTTGTCACACTCTCGGTCTCCATGGGAACTTGTCACACTCTAGGTCTCCATGGAAACTTGTCACACTCTCAGTCTCCATGGGAACTTGTCACACTCTCAGTCTACATGGGAACTTGTCACACTCTCAGACTCCATGGAAACTTGTCACACTCTCAGTCTCCATGAGAATTTGTCACACTCTCAGTCTCCATGGGAACTTGTCACACTCTCAGTCTCCATGGGAACTTGTCACACTCTCAGTCTACATGAGAACTTGTCACACTCTCAGTCTCCATGGGAACTTGTGACACTCTCAGTCTCCGTGGGAACTTGTCATACTCTCAGTCTCCGTGAGAACGTCTCACACTCTAAGTCTCCATGGGAACTTTTCAGGCGCTCAGACTCCATGGGAACTTGTCACACTCTCAGTCCACATGGGAACTTGTCACACTCTCAGTCTACATGGGAACCTGTCACACTCTCAGTCTCCATGGAAACTTGTCACACTCTCAGTCTACATGCGAACCTGTCACACCATCAGACTCCATGGGAACTTGTCACACTCTCAGTCTACATGGGAACTTGTCACACTCTCAGTCTACATGGGAACTTGTCACACTCTCAGTCTACATGGGAATTTGTCACACGCTCAGTCTCCATGGGAACTTGTCACACTCTCGGTCTCCATGGGAACTTGTCACACTCTAGGTCTCCATGGAAACTTGTCACACTCTCAGTCTCCATGGGAACTTGTCACACTCTCAGTCTACATGGGAACTTGTCACACTCTCAGACTCCATGGAAACTTGTCACACTCTCAGTCTCCATGAGAATTTGTCACACTCTCAGTCTCCATGGGAACTTGTCACACTCTCAGTCTCCATGGGAACTTGTCACACTCTCAGTCTACATGAGAACTTGTCACACTCTCAGTCTCCATGGGAACTTGTGACACTCTCAGTCTCCGTGGGAACTTGTCATACTCTCAGTCTCCGTGAGAACGTCTCACACTCTAAGTCTCCATGGGAACTTTTCAGGCGCTCAGACTCCATGGGAACTTGTCACACTCTCAGTCCACATGGGAACTTGTCACACTCTCAGTCTACATGGGAACCTGTCACACTCTCAGTCTCCATGGAAACTTGTCACACTCTCAGTCTACATGCGAACCTGTCACACCATCAGACTCCATGGGAACTTGTCACACTCTCAGTCTACAAGGGAACTTGTCGCACTCTTAGTCTCCATGGATGGGGAACTTGTCGCACTCTCAGTCTCCATGGGAACTTGTCACACTCTCAGTCTACATGGGAACTTGTCACACTCTCAGTCTACATGGGAATTTGTCACACGCTCAGTATCCATGGGAACTTGTTACACTCTCGGTCTCCATGGGAACTTGTCACACTCTAGGTCTCAATGGAAACTTGTCACACTCTCAGTCTACTTGGGAACTTGTCACACTTTCAGTGTACATGGGAGCTTCTCACACTCTCAGTCTCAACGGGAACATGTCACACTCTCAGTCTCCATGGGAACTTGTCACACTTTCAGTCTACACGGGAGCTTCTCACACTCTCAGTCTCCACGGGAACATGTCACACTCTCAGTCTCCACGGGAACATGTCACACCCTCAGTCTCCATGGGAACTTGTCACACTTTCAGTCTCCGTGAGAACTTCTCACACACTAAGACTCCATGGGAACTTGTCAGGCGCTCAGACTCCATGGGAACTTGTCACACTCTCAGTCTACATGGGAACTTGTCACACTCTCAGTCTACATGGGAACCTGTCACACTCTCAGTCTCCATGGAAACTTGTCACACTCTCAGTCTCCATGGGAACCTTTCACAATCTCAGTCTCCATGGGAACTTGTCACACTCTCAGTCTACATGGGAACTTGTCACACTCTCAGTCTACATGAGAACTTGTCACACTCTCAGTCTCCATGGGAAATTGTCACCCTCTCAGTCTCCATGGGAACTTGTCACACTCTCAGTCTACATGGGAACTTGTCACACTCTCAGTCTACATGGGAACCTGTCACACTCTCAGTCTCCATGGAAACTTGTCACACTCTCAGTCTACATGGGAACCTGTCACACCATCAGACTCCATGGGAACTTGTCACACTCTCAGTCTACAAGGGAACTTGTCGCACTCTTAGTCTCCATGGATGGGGAACTTGTCGCACTCTCAGTCTCCATGGGAACTTGTCACACTCTCAGTCTACATGGGAACTTGTCACACTCTCAGTCTACATGGGAATTTGTCACACGCTCAGTCTCCATGGGAACTTGTCACACTCTCGGTCTCCATGGGAACTTGTCACACTCTAGGTCTCCATGGAAACTTGTCACACTCTCAGTCTCCATGGGAACTTGTCACACTCTCAGTCTACATGGGAACTTGTCACACTCTCAGACTCCATGGAAACCTGTCACACTCTCAGTCTCCATGAGAATTTGTCACACTCTCAGTCTCCATGGGAACTTGTCACACTCTCAGTCTCCATGGGAACTTGTCACACTCTCAGTCTACATGAGAACTTGTCACACTCTCAGTCTCCATGGAAACTTGTCACACTCTCAGTCTACATGGGAACCTGTCACACCATCAGACTCCATGGGAACTTGTCACACTCTCAGTCTACAAGGGAACTTGTCGCACTCTTAGTCTCCATGGATGGGGAACTTGTCGCACTCTCAGTCTCCATGGGAACTTGTCACACTCTCAGTCTACATGGGAACTTGTCACACTCTCAGTCTACATGGGAATTTGTCACACGCTCAGTCTCCATGGGAACTTGTCACACTCTCGGTCTCCATGGGAACTTGTCACACTCTAGGTCTCCATGGAAACTTGTCACACTCTCAGTCTCCATGGGAACTTGTCACACTCTCAGTCTACATGGGAACTTGTCACACTCTCAGACTCCATGGAAACTTGTCACACTCTCAGTCTCCATGAGAATTTGTCACACTCTCAGTCTCCATGGGAGCTTGTCACACTCTCAGTCTCCATGGGAACTTGTCACACTCTCAGTCTACATGAGAACTTGTCACACTCTCAGTCTCCATGGGAACTTGTGACACTCTCAGTCTCCGTGGGAACTTGTCATACTCTCAGTCTCCGTGAGAACGTCTCACACTCTAAGTCTCCATGGGAACTTTTCAGGCGCTCAGACTCCATGGGAACTTGTCACACTCTCAATCCACATGGGAACTTGTCACACTCTCAGTCTACATGGGAACCTGTCACACTCTCAGTCTCCATGGAAACTTGTCACACTCTCAGTCTACATGCGAACCTGTCACACCATCAGACTCCATGGGAACTTGTCACACTCTCAGTCTACAAGGGAACTTGTCGCACTCTTAGTCTCCATGGATGGGGAACTTGTCGCACTCTCAGTCTCCATGGGAACTTGTCACACTCTCAGTCTACATGGGAACTTGTCACACTCTCAGTCTACATGGGAATTTGTCACACGCTCAGTCTCCATGGGAACTTGTTACACTCTCGGTCTCCATGGGAACTTGTCACACTCTAGGTCTCAATGGAAACTTGTCACACTCTCAGTCTACTTGGGAACTTGTCACACTTTCAGTGTACATGGGAGCTTCTCACACTCTCAGTCTCAACGGGAACATGTCACACTCTCAGTCTCCATGGGAACTTGTCACACTTTCAGTCTACACGGGAGCTTCTCACACTCTCAGTCTCCACGGGAACATGTCACACTCTCAGTCTCCACGGGAACATGTCACACCCTCAGTCTCCATGGGAACTTGTCACACTTTCAGTCTCCGTGAGAACTTCTCACACACTAAGACTCCATGGGAACTTGTCAGGCGCTCAGACTCCATGGGAACTTGTCACACTCTCAGTCTACATGGGAACTTGTCACACTCTCAGTCTACATGGGAACCTGTCACACTCTCAGTCTCCATGGAAACTTGTCACACTCTCAGTCTCCATGGGAACCTTTCACACTCTCAGTCTCCATGGGAACTTGTCACACTCTCAGTCTACATGGGAACTTGTCACACTCTCAGTCTACATGAGAACTTGTCACACTCTCAGTCTCCATGGGAAATTGTCACCCTCTCAGTCTCCATGGGAACTTGTCACACTCTCAGTCTACATGGGAACTTGTCACACTCTCAGTCTACATGGGAACCTGTCACACTCTCAGTCTCCATGGAAACTTGTCACACTCTCAGTCTACATGGGAACCTGTCACACCATCAGACTCCATGGGAACTTGTCACACTCTCAGTCTACAAGGGAACTTGTCGCACTCTTAGTCTCCATGGATGGGGAACTTGTCGCACTCTCAGTCTCCATGGGAACTTGTCACACTCTCAGTCTACATGGGAACTTGTCACACTCTCAGTCTACATGGGAATTTGTCACACGCTCAGTCTCCATGGGAACTTGTCACACTCTCGGTCTCCATGGGAACTTGTCACACTCTCGGTCTCCATGGGAACTTGTCACACTCTAGGTCTCCATGGGAACTTGTCACACTCTCAGTCTCCATGGGAACTTGTCACACTCTCAGTCTACATGGGAACTTGTCACACTCTCAGTCTCCATGAGAATTTGTCACACTCTCAGTCTCCATGGGAACTTGTCACACTCTCAGTCTCCATGGGAACTTGTCACACTCTCAGTCTACATGAGAACTTGTCACACTCTCAGTCTCCATGGGAACTTGTGACACTCTCAGTCTCCGTGGGAACTTGTCATACTCTCAGTCTCCGTGAGAACGTCTCACACTCTAAGTCTCCATGGGAACGTTTCAGGCGCTCAGACTCCATGGGAACTTGTCACACTCTCAGTCCACATGGGAACTTGTCACACTCTCAGTCTACATGGGAACCTGTCACACTCTCAGTCTCCATGGAAACTTGTCACACTCTCAGTCTACATGCGACCTGTCACACCATCAGACTCCATGGGAACTTGTCACACTCTCAGTCTACAAGGGAACTTGTCGCACCCTAGTCTCCATGGATGGGGAACTTGTCGCACTCTCAGTCTCCATGGGAACTTGTCACACTCTCAGTCTACATGGGAACTTGACACACTCTCAGTCTACATGGGAATTTGTCACACGCTCAGTCTCCATGGGAACTTGTTACACTCTCGGTCTCCATGGGAACTTGTCACACTCTAGGTCTCAATGGAAACTTGTCACACTCTCAGTCTACTTGGGAACTTGTCACACTTTCAGTGTACATGGGAGCTTCTCACACTCTCAGTCTCAACGGGAACATGTCACACTCTCAGTCTCCATGGGAACTTGTCACACTTTCAGTCTACACGGGAGCTTCTCACACTCTCAGTCTCCACGGGAACATGTCACACTCTCAGTCTCCACGGGAACATGTCACACCCTCAGTCTCCATGGGAACTTGTCACACTTTCAGTCTCCGTGAGAACTTCTCACACACTAAGACTCCATGGGAACTTGTCAGGCGCTCAGACTCCATGGGAACTTGTCACACTCTCAGTCTACATGGGAACTTGTCACACTCTCAGTCTACATGGGAACCTGTCACACTCTCAGTCTCCATGGAAACTTGTCACACTCTCAGTCTCCATGGGAACCTTTCACACTCTCAGTCTCCATGGGAACTTGTCACACTCTCAGTCTACATGGGAACTTGTCACACTCTCAGTCTACATGGGAACTTGTCACACTCTCGGTCTCCATGGGAACTTGTCACACTCTAGGTCTCCATGGAAACTTGTCACACGCGCAGTCTCCATGGGAAACTTGTCACACTCTCAGTCTCCATGGGAACTTGTCACACTCTCAGTCTACTTGGGAACTTGTCACACTTTCAGTCTACATGGGAGCTTCTCACACTCTCAGTCTCCATGGGAACTTGTCACACTCTCAGTCTCCATGGGAACTTGTCACACTCTCAGTCTACATGAGAACTTGTCACACTCTCAGTCTCCGTGGGAACTTGTCATACTCTCAGTCTCCGTGAGAACGTCTCACACTCTAAGTCTCCATGGGAACTTTTCAGGCGATCAGACTCCATGGGAACTTGTCACACTCTCAGTCCACATGGGAACTTGTCACACTCTCAGTCTCCATGGGAACTTGTCACACTTTCAGTCTACACGGGAGCTTCTCACACTCTCAGTCTCCACGGGAACATGTCACACTCTCAGTCTCCACGGGAACATGTCACACCCTCAGTCTCCATGGGAACTTGTCACACCTTCAGTCTCCGTGAGAACTTCTCACACACTAAGTCTCCATGGGAACTTGACAGGCGCTCAGACTCCATGGGAACTTGTCACACTCTCAGTCTCCATGGAAACTTGTCACACTCTCAGTCTACATGCGAACCTGTCACACCATCAGACTCCATGGGAACTTGTCACACTCTCAGTATACAAGGGAACTTGTCGCACTCTTAGTCTCCATGGATGGGGAACTTGTCGCACTCTCAGTCTCCATGGGAACTTGTCACACTCTCAGTCTACATGGGAACTTGTCACACTCTCAGTCTACATGGGAACTTGTCACACTCTAGGTCTCAATGGAAACTTGTCACACTCTCAGTCTACTTGGGAACTTGTCACACTTTCAGTGTACATGGGAGCTTCTCACACTCTCAGTCTCCACGGGAACATGTCACACTCTCAGTCTCCACGGGAACATGTCACACCCTCAGTCTCCATGGGAACTTGTCACACTTTCAGTCTCCGTGAGAACTTCTCACACACTAAGACTCCATGGGAACTTGTCAGGCGCTCAGACTCCATGGGAACTTGTCACACTCTCAGTCTACATGGGAACTTGTCACACTCTCAGTCTACATGGGAACCTGTCACACTCTCAGTCTCCATGGAAACTTGTCACACTCTCAGTCTCCATGGGAACCTTTCACACTCTCAGTCTCCATGGGAACTTGTCACACTCTCAGTCTACATGGGAACTTGTCACACTCTCAGTCTACATGAGAACTTGTCACACTCTCAGTCTCCATGGGAAATTGTCACCCTCTCAGTCTCCATGGGAACATGTCACACTCTCAGTCTACATGGGAACTTGTCACACTCTCAGTCTACATGGGAACCTGTCACACTCTCAGTCTCCATGGAAACTTGTCACACTCTCAGTCTACATGGGAACCTGTCACACCATCAGACTCCATGGGAACTTGTCACACTCTCAGTCTACAAGGGAACTTGTCGCACTCTTAGTCTCCATGGATGGGGAACTTGTCGCACTCTCAGTCTCCATGGGAACTTGTCACACTCTCAGTCTACATGGGAACTTGTCACACTCTCAGTCTACATGGGAATTTGTCACACGCTCAGTCTCCATGGGAACTTGTCACACTCTCGGTCTCCATGGGAACTTGTCACACTCTCAGTCTCCATGGGAACTTGTCACACTCTCAGTCTACATGGGAACTTGTCACACTCTCAGTCTCCATGGGAACTTGTCACACTCTCAGTCTACATGGGAACTTGTCACACTCTCAGACTCCATGGAAACTTGTCACACTCTCAGTCTCCATGAGAATTTGTCACACTCTCAGTCTCCATGGGAACTTGTCACACTCTCAGTCTCCATGGGAAACTTGTCACACTCTCAGTCTACATGAGAACTTGTCACACTCTCAGTCTCCATGGGAACTTGTGACACTCTCAGTCTCCGTGGGAACTTGTCATACTCTCAGTCTCCGTGAGAACGTCTCACACTCTAAGTCTCCATGGGAACTTTTCAGGCGCTCAGACTCCATGGGAACTTGTCACACTCTCAGTCCACATGGGAACTTGTCACACTCTCAGTCTACATGGGAACCTGTCACACTCTCAGTCTCCATGGAAACTTGTCACACTCTCAGTCTACATGCGAACCTGTCACACCATCAGACTCCATGGGAACTTGTCACACTCTCAGTCTACATGGGAACTTGTCACACTCTCAGTCTACATGGGAACTTGTCACACTCTCAGTCTACATGGGAATTTGTCACACGCTCAGTCTCCATGGGAACTTGTCACACTCTCGGTCTCCATGGGAACTTGTCACACTCTAGGTCTCCATGGAAACTTGTCACACTCTCAGTCTCCATGGGAACTTGTCACACTCTCAGTCTACATGGGAACTTGTCACACTCTCAGACTCCATGGAAACTTGTCACACTCTCAGTCTCCATGAGAATTTGTCACACTCTCAGTCTCCATGGGAACTTGTCACACTCTCAGTCTCCATGGGAACTTGTCACACTCTCAGTCTACATGAGAACTTGTCACACTCTCAGTCTCCATGGGAACTTGTGACACTCTCAGTCTCCGTGGGAACTTGTCATACTCTCAGTCTCCGTGAGAACGTCTCACACTCTAAGTCTCCATGGGAACTTTTCAGGCGCTCAGACTCCATGGGAACTTGTCACACTCTCAGTCCACATGGGAACTTGTCACACTCTCAGTCTACATGGGAACCTGTCACACTCTCAGTCTCCATGGAAACTTGTCACACTCTCAGTCTACATGCGAACCTGTCACACCATCAGACTCCATGGGAACTTGTCACACTCTCAGTCTACAAGGGAACTTGTCGCACTCTTAGTCTCCATGGATGGGGAACTTGTCGCACTCTCAGTCTCCATGGGAACTTGTCACACTCTCAGTCTACATGGGAACTTGTCACGCTCTCAGTCTACATGGGAATTTGTCACACGCTCAGTATCCATGGGAACTTGTTACACTCTCGGTCTCCATGGGAACTTGTCACACTCTAGGTCTCAATGGAAACTTGTCACACTCTCAGTCTACTTGGGAACTTGTCACACTTTCAGTGTACATGGGAGCTTCTCACACTCTCAGTCTCAACGGGAACATGTCACACTCTCAGTCTCCATGGGAACTTGTCACACTTTCAGTCTACACGGGAGCTTCTCACACTCTCAGTCTCCACGGGAACATGTCACACTCTCAGTCTCCACGGGAACATGTCACACCCTCAGTCTCCATGGGAACTTGTCACACTTTCAGTCTCCGTGAGAACTTCTCACACACTAAGACTCCATGGGAACTTGTCAGGCGCTCAGACTCCATGGGAACTTGTCACACTCTCAGTCTACATGGGAACTTGTCACACTCTCAGTCTACATGGGAACCTGTCACACTCTCAGTCTCCATGGAAACTTGTCACACTCTCAGTCTCCATGGGAACCTTTCACAATCTCAGTCTCCATGGGAACTTGTCACACTCTCAGTCTACATGGGAACTTGTCACACTCTCAGTCTACATGAGAACTTGTCACACTCTCAGTCTCCATGGGAAATTGTCACCCTCTCAGTCTCCATGGGAACTTGTCACACTCTCAGTCTACATGGGAACTTGTCACACTCTCAGTCTACATGGGAACCTGTCACACTCTCAGTCTCCATGGAAACTTGTCACACTCTCAGTCTACATGGGAACCTGTCACACCATCAGACTCCATGGGAACTTGTCACACTCTCAGTCTACAAGGGAACTTGTCGCACTCTTAGTCTCCATGGATGGGGAACTTGTCGCACTCTCAGTCTCCATGGGAACTTGTCACACTCTCAGTCTACATGGGAACTTGTCACACTCTCAGTCTACATGGGAATTTGTCACACGCTCAGTCTCCATGGGAACTTGTCACACTCTCGGTCTCCATGGGAACTTGTCACACTCTAGGTCTCCATGGAAACTTGTCACACTCTCAGTCTCCATGGGAACTTGTCACACTCTCAGTCTACATGGGAACTTGTCACACTCTCAGACTCCATGGAAACTTGTCACACTCTCAGTCTCCATGAGAATTTGTCACACTCTCAGTCTCCATGGGAACTTGTCACACTCTCAGTCTCCATGGGAACTTGTCACACTCTCAGTCTACATGAGAACTTGTCACACTCTCAGTCTCCATGGAAACTTGTCACACTCTCAGTCTACATGGGAACCTGTCACACCATCAGACTCCATGGGAACTTGTCACACTCTCAGTCTACAAGGGAACTTGTCGCACTCTTAGTCTCCATGGATGGGGAACTTGTCGCACTCTCAGTCTCCATGGGAACTTGTCACACTCTCAGTCTACATGGGAACTTGTCACACTCTCAGTCTACATGGGAATTTGTCACACGCTCAGTCTCCATGGGAACTTGTCACACTCTCGGTCTCCATGGGAACTTGTCACACTCTAGGTCTCCATGGAAACTTGTCACACTCTCAGTCTCCATGGGAACTTGTCACACTCTCAGTCTACATGGGAACTTGTCACACTCTCAGACTCCATGGAAACTTGTCACACTCTCAGTCTCCATGAGAATTTGTCACACTCTCAGTCTCCATGGGAACTTGTCACACTCTCAGTCTCCATGGGAACTTGTCACACTCTCAGTCTACATGAGAACTTGTCACACTCTCAGTCTCCATGGGAACTTGTGACACTCTCAGTCTCCGTGGGAACTTGTCATACTCTCAGTCTCCGTGAGAACGTCTCACACTCTAAGTCTCCATGGGAACTTTTCAGGCGCTCAGACTCCATGGGAACTTGTCACACTCTCAGTCCACATGGGAACTTGTCACACTCTCAGTCTACATGGGAACCTGTCACACTCTCAGTCTCCATGGAAACTTGTCACACTCTCAGTCTACATGCGAACCTGTCACACCATCAGACTCCATGGGAACTTGTCACACTCTCAGTCTACAAGGGAACTTGTCGCACTCTTAGTCTCCATGGATGGGGAACTTGTCGCACTCTCAGTCTCCATGGGAACTTGTCACACTCTCAGTCTACATGGGAACTTGTCACACTCTCAGTCTACATGGGAATTTGTCACACGCTCAGTCTCCATGGGAACTTGTTACACTCTCGGTCTCCATGGGAACTTGTCACACTCTAGGTCTCAATGGAAACTTGTCACACTCTCAGTCTACTTGGGAACTTGTCACACTTTCAGTGTACATGGGAGCTTCTCACACTCTCAGTCTCAACGGGAACATGTCACACTCTCAGTCTCCATGGGAACTTGTCACACTTTCAGTCTACACGGGAGCTTCTCACACTCTCAGTCTCCACGGGAACATGTCACACTCTCAGTCTCCACGGGAACATGTCACACCCTCAGTCTCCATGGGAACTTGTCACACTTTCAGTCTCCGTGAGAACTTCTCACTCACTAAGACTCCATGGGAACTTGTCAGGCGCTCAGACTCCATGGGAACTTGTCACACTCTCAGTCTACATGGGAACCTGTCACACTCTCAGTCTCCATGCAAACTTGTCACACTCTCAGTCTCCATGGGAACCTTTCACACTCTCAGTCTCCATGGGAACTTGTCACACTCTCAGTCTACATGGGAACTTGTCACACTCTCAGTCTACATGAGAACTTGTCACACTCTCAGTCTCCATGGGAAATTGTCACCCTCTCAGTCTCCATGGGAACATGTCACACTCTCAGTCTACATGGGAACTTGTCACACTCTCAGTCTACATGGGAACCTGTCACACTCTCAGTCTCCATGGAAACTTGTCACACTCTCAGTCTACATGGGAACCTGTCACACCATCAGACTCCATGGGAACTTGTCACACTCTCAGTCTACAAGGGAACTTGTCGCACTCTTAGTCTCCATGGATGGGGAACTTGTCGCACTCTCAGTCTCCATGGGAACTTGTCACACTCTCAGTCTACATGGGAACTTGTCACACTCTCAGTCTACATGGGAATTTGTCACACGCTCAGTCTCCATGGGAACTTGTCACACTCTCGGTCTCCATGGGAACTTGTCACACTCTAGGTCTCCATGGAAACTTGTCACACTCTCAGTCTCCATGGGAACTTGTCACACTCTCAGTCTACATGGGAACTTGTCACACTCTCAGACTCCATGGAAACTTGTCACACTCTCAGTCTCCATGAGAATTTGTCACACTCTCAGTCTCCATGGGAACTTGTCACACTCTCAGTCTCCATGGGAAATTGTCACACTCTCAGTCTACATGAGAACTTGTCACACTCTCAGTCTCCATGGGAACTTGTGACACTCTCAGTCTCCGTGGGAACTTGTCATACTCTCAGTCTCCGTGAGAACGTCTCACACTCTAAGTCTCCATGGGAACTTTTCAGGCGCTCAGACTCCATGGGAACTTGTCACACTCTCAGTCCACATGGGAACTTGTCACACTCTCAGTCTACATGGGAACCTGTCACACTCTCAGTCTCCATGGAAACTTGTCACACTCTCAGTCTACATGCGAACCTTTCACACCATCAGACTCCATGGGAACTTGTCACACTCTCAGTCTACATGGGAACTTGTCACACTCTCAGTCTACATGGGAACTTGTCACACTCTCAGTCTACATGGGAATTTGTCACACGCTCAGTCTCCATGGGAACTTGTCACACTCTCGGTCTCCATGGGAACTTGTCACACTCTAGGTCTCCATGGAAACTTGTCACACTCTCAGTCTCCATGGGAACTTGTCACACTCTCAGTCTACATGGGAACTTGTCACACTCTCAGACTCCATGGAAACTTGTCACACTCTCAGTCTCCATGAGAATTTGTCACACTCTCAGTCTCCATGGGAACTTGTCACACTCTCAGTCTCCATGGGAACTTGTCACACTCTCAGTCTACATGAGAACTTGTCACACTCTCAGTCTCCATGGGAACTTGTGACACTCTCAGTCTCCGTGGGAACTTGTCATACTCTCAGTCTCCGTGAGAACGTCTCACACTCTAAGTCTCCATGGGAACTTTTCAGGCGCTCAGACTCCATGGGAACTTGTCACACTCTCAGTCCACATGGGAACTTGTCACACTCTCAGTCTACATGGGAACCTGTCACACTCTCAGTCTCCATGGAAACTTGTCACACTCTCAGTCTACATGCGAACCTGTCACACCATCAGACTCCATGGGAACTTGTCACACTCTCAGTCTACAAGGGAACTTGTCGCACTCTTAGTCTCCATGGATGGGGAACTTGTCGCACTCTCAGTCTCCATGGGAACTTGTCACACTCTCAGTCTACATGGGAACTTGTCACACTCTCAGTCTACATGGGAATTTGTCACACGCTCAGTATCCATGGGAACTTGTTACACTCTCGGTCTCCATGGGAACTTGTCACACTCTAGGTCTCAATGGAAACTTGTCACACTCTCAGTCTACTTGGGAACTTGTCACACTTTCAGTGTACATGGGAGCTTCTCACACTCTCAGTCTCAACGGGAACATGTCACACTCTCAGTCTCCATGGGAACTTGTCACACTTTCAGTCTACACGGGAGCTTCTCACACTCTCAGTCTCCACGGGAACATGTCACACTCTCAGTCTCCACGGGAACATGTCACACCCTCAGTCTCCATGGGAACTTGTCACACTTTCAGTCTCCGTGAGAACTTCTCACACACTAAGACTCCATGGGAACTTGTCAGGCGCTCAGACTCCATGGGAACTTGTCACACTCTCAGTCTACATGGGAACTTGTCACACTCTCAGTCTACATGGGAACCTGTCACACTCTCAGTCTCCATGGAAACTTGTCACACTCTCAGTCTCCATGGGAACCTTTCACAATCTCAGTCTCCATGGGAACTTGTCACACTCTCAGTCTACATGGGAACTTGTCACACTCTCAGTCTACATGAGAACTTGTCACACTCTCAGTCTCCATGGGAAATTGTCACCCTCTCAGTCTCCATGGGAACTTGTCACACTCTCAGTCTACATGGGAACTTGTCACACTCTCAGTCTACATGGGAACCTGTCACACTCTCAGTCTCCATGGAAACTTGTCACACTCTCAGTCTACATGGGAACCTGTCACACCATCAGACTCCATGGGAACTTGTCACACTCTCAGTCTACAAGGGAACTTGTCGCACTCTTAGTCTCCATGGATGGGGAACTTGTCGCACTCTCAGTCTCCATGGGAACTTGTCACACTCTCAGTCTACATGGGAACTTGTCACACTCTCAGTCTACATGGGAATTTGTCACACGCTCAGTCTCCATGGGAACTTGTCACACTCTCGGTCTCCATGGGAACTTGTCACACTCTAGGTCTCCATGGAAACTTGTCACACTCTCAGTCTCCATGGGAACTTGTCACACTCTCAGTCTACATGGGAACTTGTCACACTCTCAGACTCCATGGAAACTTGTCACACTCTCAGTCTACATGAGAACTTGTCACACTCTCAGTCTCCATGGAAACTTGTCACACTCTCAGTCTACATGGGAACCTGTCACACCATCAGACTCCATGGGAACTTGTCACACTCTCAGTCTACAAGGGAACTTGTCGCACTCTTAGTCTCCATGGATGGGGAACTTGTCGCACTCTCAGTCTCCATGGGAACTTGTCACACTCTCAGTCTACATGGGAACTTGTCACACTCTCAGTCTACATGGGAATTTGTCACACGCTCAGTCTCCATGGGAACTTGTCACACTCTCGGTCTCCATGGGAACTTGTCACACTCTAGGTCTCCATGGAAACTTGTCACACTCTCAGTCTCCATGGGAACTTGTCACACTCTCAGTCTACATGGGAACTTGTCACACTCTCAGACTCCATGGAAACTTGTCACACTCTCAGTCTCCATGAGAATTTGTCACACTCTCAGTCTCCATGGGAACTTGTCACACTCTCAGTCTCCATGGGAACTTGTCACACTCTCAGTCTACATGAGAACTTGTCACACTCTCAGTCTCCATGGGAACTTGTGACACTCTCAGTCTCCGTGGGAACTTGTCATACTCTCAGTCTCCGTGAGAACGTCTCACACTCTAAGTCTCCATGGGAACTTTTCAGGCGCTCAGACTCCATGGGAACTTGTCACACTCTCAATCCACATGGGAACTTGTCACACTCTCAGTCTACATGGGAACCTGTCACACTCTCAGTCTCCATGGAAACTTGTCACACTCTCAGTCTACATGCGAACCTGTCACACCATCAGACTCCATGGGAACTTGTCACACTCTCAGTCTACAAGGGAACTTGTCGCACTCTTAGTCTCCATGGATGGGGAACTTGTCGCACTCTCAGTCTCCATGGGAACTTGTCACACTCTCAGTCTACATGGGAACTTGTCACACTCTCAGTCTACATGGGAATTTGTCACACGCTCAGTCTCCATGGGAACTTGTTACACTCTCGGTCTCCATGGGAACTTGTCACACTCTAGGTCTCAATGGAAACTTGTCACACTCTCAGTCTACTTGGGAACTTGTCACACTTTCAGTGTACATGGGAGCTTCTCACACTCTCAGTCTCAACGGGAAAATGTCACACTCTCAGTCTCCATGGGAACTTGTCACACTTTCAGTCTACACGGGAGCTTCTCACACTCTCAGTCTCCACGGGAACATGTCACACTCTCAGTCTCCACGGGAACATGTCACACCCTCAGTCTCCATGGGAACTTGTCACACTTTCAGTCTCCGTGAGAACTTCTCACACACTAAGACTCCATGGGAACTTGTCAGGCGCTCAGACTCCATGGGAACTTGTCACACTCTCAGTCTACATGGGAACTTGTCACACTCTCAGTCTACATGGGAACCTGTCACACTCTCAGTCTCCATGGAAACTTGTCACACTCTCAGTCTCCATGGGAACCTTTCACACTCTCAGTCTCCATGGGAACTTGTCACACTCTCAGTCTACATGGGAACTTGTCACACTCTCAGTCTACATGAGAACTTGTCACACTCTCAGTCTCCATGGGAAATTGTCACCCTCTCAGTCTCCATGGGAACTTGTCACACTCTCAGTCTACATGGGAACTTGTCACACTCTCAGTCTACATGGGAACCTGTCACACTCTCAGTCTCCATGGAAACTTGTCACACTCTCAGTCTACATGGGAACCTGTCACACCATCAGACTCCATGGGAACTTGTCACACTCTCAGTCTACAAGGGAACTTGTCGCACTCTTAGTCTCCATGGATGGGGAACTTGTCGCACTCTCAGTCTCCATGGGAACTTGTCACACTCTCAGTCTACATGGGAACTTGTCACACTCTCAGTCTACATGGGAATTTGTCACACGCTCAGTCTCCATGGGAACTTGTCACACTCTCGGTCTCCATGGGAACTTGTCACACTCTAGGTCTCCATGGAAACTTGTCACACTCTCGGTCTCCATGGGAACTTGTCACACTCTCAGTCTACATGGGAACTTGTCACACTCTCAGACTCCATGGAAACTTGTCACACTCTCAGTCTCCATGAGAATTTGTCACACTCTCAGTCTCCATGGGAACTTGTCACACTCTCAGTCTCCATGGGAACTTGTCACACTCTCAGTCTACATGAGAACTTGTCACACTCTCAGTCTCCATGGGAACTTGTGACACTCTCAGTCTCCGTGGGAACTTGTCATACTCTCAGTCTCCGTGAGAACGTCTCACACTCTAAGTCTCCATGGGAACTTTTCAGGCGCTCAGACTCCATGGGAACTTGTCACACTCTCAGTCCACATGGGAACTTGTCACACTCTCAGTCTACATGGGAACCTGTCACACTCTCAGTCTCCATGGAAACTTGTCACACTCTCAGTCTACATGCGAACCTGTCACACCATCAGACTCCATGGGAACTTGTCACACTCTCAGTCTACAAGGGAACTTGTCGCACTCTTAGTCTCCATGGATGGGGAACTTGTCGCACTCTCAGTCTCCATGGGAACTTGTCACACTCTCAGTCTACATGGGAACTTGTCACACTCTCAGTCTACATGGGAATTTGTCACACGCTCAGTCTCCATGGGAACTTGTCACACTCTCGGTCTCCATGGGAACTTGTCACACTCTAGGTCTCCATGGAAACTTGTCACACTCTCAGTCTCCATGGGAACTTGTCACACTCTCAGTCTACATGGGAACTTGTCACACTCTCAGTCTCCATGAGAATTTGTCACACTCTCAGTCTCCATGGGAACTTGTCACACTCTCAGTCTCCATGGGAACTTGTCACACTCTCAGTCTACATGAGAACTTGTCACACTCTCAGTCTCCATGGGAACTTGTGACACTCTCAGTCTCCGTGGGAACTTGTCATACTCTCAGTCTCCGTGAGAACGTCTCACACTCTAAGTCTCCATGGGAACGTTTCAGGCGCTCAGACTCCATGGGAACTTGTCACACTCTCAGTCCACATGGGAACTTGTCACACTCTCAGTCTACATGGGAACCTGTCACACTCTCAGTCTCCATGGAAACTTGTCACACTCTCAGTCTACATGCGAACCTGTCACACCATCAGACTCCATGGGAACTTGTCACACTCTCAGTCTACAAGGGAACTTGTCGCACTCTTAGTCTCCATGGATGGGGAACTTGTCGCACTCTCAGTCTCCATGGGAACTTGTCACACTCTCAGTCTACATGGGAACTTGACACACTCTCAGTCTACATGGGAATTTGTCACACGCTCAGTCTCCATGGGAACTTGTTACACTCTCGGTCTCCATGGGAACTTGTCACACTCTAGGTCTCAATGGAAACTTGTCACACTCTCAGTCTACTTGGGAACTTGTCACACTTTCAGTGTACATGGGAGCTTCTCACACTCTCAGTCTCCACGGGAACATGTCACACTCTCAGTCTCCACGGGAACATGTCACACCCTCAGTCTCCATGGGAACTTGTCACACTTTCAGTCTCCGTGAGAACTTCTCACACACTAAGACTCCATGGGAACTTGTCAGGCGCTCAGACTCCATGGGAACTTGTCACACTCTCAGTCTACATGGGAACTTGTCACACTCTCAGTCTACATGGGAACCTGTCACACTCTCAGTCTCCATGGAAACTTGTCACACTCTCAGTCTCCATGGGAACCTTTCACACTCTCAGTCTCCATGGGAACTTGTCACACTCTCAGTCTACATGGGAACTTGTCACACTCTCAGTCTACATGGGAACTTGTCACACTCTCGGTCTCCATGGGAACTTGTCACACTCTGGGTCTCCATGGAAACTTGTCACACGCGCAGTCTCCATGGGAACTTGTCACACTCTCAGTCTCCATGGGAACTTGTCACACTCTCAGTCTACTTGGGAACTTGTCACACTTTCAGTCTACATGGGAGCTTCTCACACTCTCAGTCTCCATGGGAACTTGTCACACTCTCAGTCTCCATGGGAACTTGTCACACTCTCAGTCTACATGAGAACTTGTCACACTCTCAGTCTCCGTGGGAACTTGTCATACTCTCAGTCTCCGTGAGAACGTCTCACACTCTAAGTCTCCATGGGAACTTTTCAGGCGCTCAGACTCCATGGGAACTTGTCACACTCTCAGTCCACATGGGAACTTGTCACACTCTCAGTCTCCATGGGAACTTGTCACACTTTCAGTCTACTCGGGAGCTTCTCACACTCTCAGTCTCCACGGGAACATGTCACACTCTCAGTCTCCACGGGAACATGTCACACCCTCAGTCTCCATGGGAACTTGTCACACCTTCAGTCTCCGTGAGAACTTCTCACACACTAAGTCTCCATGGGAACTTGACAGGCGCTCAGACTCCATGGGAACTTGTCACACTCTCAGTCTACAAGGGAACTTGTCACACTCTCAGTCTACATGGGAACCTGTCACACTCTCAGTCTCCATGGAAACTTGTCACACTCTCAGTCTCCATGGGAACCTTTCACACTCTCAGTCTCCATGGGAACTTGTCACACTCTCAGTCTACATGGGAACTTGTCACACTCTCAGTCTACATGGGAACTTGTCACACTCTCGGTCTCCATGGAAACTTGTCACACGCGCAGTCTCCATGGGAATTTGTCACACTCTCAGTCTCCATGGGAACTTGTCACACTCTCAGTCTACTTGGGAACTTGTCACACTTTCAGTCTACATGGGAGCTTCTCACACTCTCAGTCTCCACGGGAACATGTCACATTCTCAGTCTCCATGGGAATTTGTCAAACTTTCAGTCTACACGGGAGCTTCTCACACTCTCAGTCTCCACGGGAACTTGTCACACTCTCAGTCTACATGGGAACTTGTCACACTCTCGGTCTCCATGGAAACTTGTCACACGCGCAGTCTCCATGGGAACTTGTCACACTCTCAGTCTCCATGGGAACTTGTCACACTCTCAGTCTACTTGGGAACTTGTCACACTTTCAGTCTACATGGGAGCTTCTCACACTCTCAGTCTCCACGGGAACATGTCACATTCTCAGTCTCCATGGGAATTTGTCAAACTTTCAGTCTACACAGGAGCTTCTCACACTCTCAGTCTCCACGGGAACATGTCACACTCTCAGTCTCCACGGGAACTTGTCACACCCTCAGTCTCCATGGGAACTTGTCACACTTTCAGTCTCCTTGAGAACTTCTCACACTCTAAGTCTCCATTGGAACTTGTCAGGCGCTCAGACTCCATGGGAACTTGTCACAATCTCAGTCTACATGGGAACTTGTCACACTCTCAGTCTACATGGGAACCTGTCACACTCTCAGTCTCCATGGAAACTTGTCACACTCTCAGTCTCCATGGGAACCTGTCACACTCTCAGTCTCCATGGGAACTTGTCACACTGTCAGTCTACATGGGAACCTGTCACACCATCAGTCACCATGGGAACTTGTCACACTCTCAGTCTACAAGGGAACTTGTCGCACTCTTAGTCTCCATGGATGGGGAACTTGTCGCACTCTCAGTCTCCATGGGAACTTGTCACACTCTCAGTCTACATGGGAACGTGTCACACCATCAGTCACCATGGGAACTTGTCACACTCTCAGTCTACAAGGGAACTTGTCGCACTCTTAGTCTCCATGGATGGGGAACTTGTCGAACTCTCAGTCTCCATGGGAACTTGTCACAATCTCAGTCTACATGGGAACATGTCACACTCTCAGTCTACATGGGAATTTGTCACACGCTCAGTCTCCATGGGGACTTGTCACACTCTCGGTCTCCATGGGATCTTGTCACACTCTCGGTCTCCAAGGGAACTTGTCACACTCTCAGTCTCCATGGGAACTTGTCACACTCTCAGTCTCCATGGAAACTTGTCACACTCTCAGTCTCCATGGGAACATGTCACACTCTCAGTCTCCATGGGAACTTGTCACACTCTCAGTCTACATGGGAACTTGTCACACTCTCAGTCTACATGAGAACTTGTCACACTCTCAGTCTCCTTGGGAAATTGTCACCCTCTCAGTCTCCATGGGAACTTGTCACACTCTCAGTCTCCATGGAAACTTGTCACACTCTCAGTCTACATGGGAACTTGTCACACTCTCAGTCTACATGGGAACCTGTCACACTCTCAGTCTCCATGGAAACTTGTCACACTCTCAGTCTCCATGGGAACCTGTCACACTCTCAGTCTCCATGGGAACTTGTCACACTCTCAGTCTACATGGGAACTTGTCACACTCTCAGTCTACATGGGAATTTGTCACACGCTCAGTCTCCATAGGAACTTGTCACACTCTCGGTCTCCATGGGAACTTGTCACACTCTAGGTCTCCATGGAAACTTGCAACACTCTCAGTCTCCATGGGAACTTGTCACACTCTCAGTCCCCATGGGAACTTGTCACACTCTCAGTCTACTTGGGAACTTGTCACACTTTCAGTCTACATGGGAGCTTCTCACACTCTCAGTCTCCACGGGAACATGTCACACTCTCAGTCTCCATGGGAACTTGTCACACTTTCAGTCTACACGGGAGCTTCTCACACTCTCAATCTCCACGGGAACATGTCACACTCAGTCTCCACGGGAACTTGTCACACCCTCAGTCTCCATGGGAACTTGTCACACTTTCAGTCTCCGTGACAACTTCTCACACTCGAAGTCTCCAAGGGAACTTGTCAGGCGCTCAGACTCCATGGGAACTTGTCACGCTCTCAGTCTACATGGGAACTTATCACACTCTCAGTCTACATGGGAACCTGTCACACTCTCAGTCTCCATGGAAACTTGTCACACTGTCAGTCTCCATGGGAACATGTCACACTCTCAGTCTCCATGGGAACTTGTCACACTCTCAGTCTACATGGGAACGTGTCACACCATCAGTCACCATGGGAACTTGTCACACTCTCAGTCTACAAGGGAACTTGTCGCACTCTTAGTCTCCATTAATGGGGAACTTGTCGCACTCTCAGTCTCCATGGGAACTTGTCACACTCTCAGTCTACATGGGAACGTGTCACACCATCAGTCACCATGGGAACTTGTCACACTCTCAGTCTACAAGGGAACTTGTCGCACTCTTAGTCTCCATGGATGGGGAACTTGTCGCAATCTCAGTCTCCATGGGAACTTGTCACAATCTCAGTCTACATGGGAACATGTCACACTCTCAGTCTACATGGGAATTTGTCACACGCTCAGTCTCCATGGGGACTTGTCACACTCTCGGTCTCCATGGGATCTTGTCTCACTCTCGGTCTCCAAGGGAACTTGTCACACTCTCAGTCTCCATGGAAACTTGTCACACTCTCAGTCTCCATGGGAACATGTCACACTCTCAGTCTCCATGGGAACTTGTCACACTTTCAGTCTACACGGGAGCTTCTCACACTCTCAATCTCTACGGGAACATGTCACACTCTCAGTCTCCACGGGAACTTGTCACACCCTCAGTCTCCATGGGAACTTGTCACACTTTCAGTCTCCGTGAGAACTTCTCACACTCGAAGTCTCCAAGGGAACTTGTCAGGCGCTCAGACTCCATGGGAACTTGTCACACTCTCAGTCTACATGGGAACTTGTCACACTCTCAGTCTACATGGGAACCTGTCACACTCTCAGTCTCCATGGAAACTTGTCACACTGTCAGTCTCCATGGGAACATGTCACACTCTCAGTCTCCATGGGAACTTGTCACACTCTCAGTCTACATGGGAACGTGTCACACCATCAGTCACCATGGGAACTTGTCACACTCTCAGTCTACAAGGGAACTTGTCGCACTCTTAGTCTCCATGGATGGGGAACTTGTCGCACTCTCAGTCTCCATGGGAACTTGTCACACTCTCAGTCTACATTGGAACGTGTCACACCATGAGTCACCATGGGAACTTGTCACACTCTCAGTCTACAAGGGAACTTGTCGCACTCTTAGTCTCCATGGATGGGGAACTTGTCGCACTCTCTGTCTCCATGGGAACTTGTCACAATCTCAGTCTACATGGGAACATGTCACACTCTCAGTCTACATGGGAATTTGTCACACGCTCAGTCTCCATGGGGACTTGTCACACTCTCGGTCTCCATGGGATCTTGTCACACTCTCGGTCTCCAAGGGAACTTGTCACACTCTCAGTCTCCATGGGAACTTGTCACACTCTCAGTCTCCATGGAAACTTGTCACACTCTCAGTCTCCATGGGAACATGTCACACTCTCAGTCTCCATGGGAACTTGTCACACTCTCAGTCTACATGGGAACTTGTCACACTCTCAGTCTACATGAGAACTTGTCACACTCTCAGTCTCCTTGGGAAATTGTCACCCTCTCAGTCTCCATGGGAACTTGTCACACTCTCAGTCTCCATGGAAACTTGTCACACTCTCAGTCTAAATGGGAACCTGTCACACCATCAGACCCCATGGGAACTTGTCACACTCTCAGTCTACAAGGGAACTTGTCGCACTCTTAGTCTCCATGGATGGGGAACTTGTCGCACTCTCAGTCTCCATGGGAACTTGTCACACTCTCAGTCTACATGGGAACTTGTCACACTCTCAGTCTACATGGGAATTTGTCACACGCTCAGTCTCCATGGGGACTTGTCACACTCTCGGTCTCCATGGGAACTTGTCACACTCTCGGTCTCCAAGGGAACTTGTCACACTCTCAGTCTCCATGGGAACCTGTCACACTCTCAGTCTCCATGGATACTTGTCACACTCTCAGTCTACATGGGAACCTGTCACACCATCAGACTCCATGGGAACTTGTCACACTCTCAGTCTGCAAGGGAACTTGTCGCACTCTTAGTCTCCATGGATGGGGAACTTGTTGCACTGTCAGTCTCCATGGGAACTTGTCACATGCTCAGTCTGCATGGGAACTTGTCACACTCTCAGTCTACATGGGAATTTGTCACACGCTCAGTCTCCATGGGAACTTGTCACACTCTCGGTCTCCATGGGAACTTGTCACACTCTCGGTCTCCATGGAAACTTGTCACACTCTCAGTCTTCATGGGAACTTGTCACACTCTCAGTCTGAATGGGAACTTATCACACTCTCAGTCTACTTGGGAACTTGTCACACTCTCAGTCTACATGGGAACCTGTCACACCATCAGTCTCCATGGGAACTTGTCACACTCTCTGTCTACAAGGGAACTTGTCGCACTCTTAGTCTCCATGGATAGGGAACTTGTCGCACTCTCAGTCTCCATGGGAACTTGTCAGACTCTCAGTCTACATGGGAACTTGTCACACTCGCAGTCTACATGGGAATTTGTCACACGCTCAGTCTCCATGGGAACTTGTCACACTCTCGGTCTCCATGGGAACTTGTCACGCTCTCGGTCTCCAAGGGAACTTGTCACACTCTAGGTATCCATGGAAACTTGTCACACTCTCAGTCTCCATGGGAATTTGTCACACGCTCAGTCTCCATGGGAACTTGTCACACTCTCGGTCTCCATGGGAACTTGTCACACTCTAGGTCTCCATGGATACTTGTCACACTCTCAGTCTCCATGGGAACTTGTCACACTCTCAGTCTCCATGGGAACTTGTCACACTCTCAGTCTACTTGGGAACTTGTCACACTTTCAGTCTACATGGGAGCTTCTCACACTCTCAGTCTCCACGGGAACATGTCACACTCTCAGTCTCCTTGGGAACTTGTCACACTTTCAGTCTACACGGGAGCTTCTCACACTCTCAGTCTGCACGGGAACATGTCACACTCTCAGTCTCCACGGGAACTTGTCACACCCTCAGTCTCCATGGGAACTTGTCACACTTTCAGTCTCCGTGAGAACTTCTCACACTCTAAGTCTCCATGGGAACTTGTCAGGCGCTCAGACTCCATGGGAACTTGTCACACTCTCAGTCTACATGGGAACTTGTCACACTCTCAGTCTACATGGGAACCTGTCACACTCTCAGTCTCCATGGAAACTTGTCACACTCTCAGTCTCCATGGGAAACTGTCACACTCTCAGTCTCCATGGGAACTTGTCACACTCTCTGTCTACATGGGAACTTGTCACACTCTCAGACTACACGTGAATTTGTCACACGCTCAGTCTCCATGGGAACTTGTCACACTCTCAGTCTACATGGGAACCTGTCACACTCTCAGTCTCCATGGAAACTTGTCACACTCTCAGTCTCCATGGGAACCTGTCACACTCTCAGTCTCCATGGGAACTTGTCACACTCTCAGTCTACATGGGAACGTGTCACACCATCAGTCACCATGGGAACTTGTCACACTCTCAGTCTACAAGGGAACTGGTCGCACTCTTAGTCTCCATGGATGGGGAACTTGTCGCACTCTCAGTCTCCATGGGAACTTGTCACACTCTCAGTCTACATGGGAACATGTCACACTCTCAGTCTACATGGGAATTTGTCACACGCTCAGTCTCCATGGGGACTTGTCACACTCTCGGTCTCCATGGGAACTTGTCACACTCTCGGTCTCCAAGGGAACTTGTCACACTCTCAGTCTCCATGGGAACTTGTCACACTCTCAATCTCCATGGAAACTTGTCACACTTTCAGTCTCCATGGGAACATGTCACACTCTCAGTCTCCATGGGAACTTGTCACACTCTCAGTCTACATGGGAACTTGTCACACTCTCAGTCTACATGAGAACTTGTCACACTCTCAGTCTCCATGGGAAATTGTCACCCTCTCAGTCTCCATGGGAACTTGTCACACTCTCAGTCTACATGGGAACTTGTCACACTCTCAGTCTACATGGGAACCTGTCACACTCTCAGTCTCCATGGAAACTTGTCACACTCTCAGTCTACATGGGAACCTGTCACACCATCAGACTCCATGGGAACTTGTCACACTCTCAGTCTACAAGGGAACTTGTCGCACTCTTAGTCTCCATGGATGGGGAACTTGTCGCACTCTCAGTCTCCATGGGAACTTGTCACACTATCAGTCTACATGGGAACTTGTCACACTCTCAGTCTACATGGGAATTTGTCACACGCTCAGTCTCCATGGGAACTTGTCACACTCTCGGTCTCCATGGGAACTTGTCACACTCTAGGTCTCCATGGAAACTTGTCACACTCTCAGTCTCCATGGGAACTTGTCACACTCTCAGTCTACATGGGAACTTGTCACACTCTCAGACTCCATGGAAACTTGTCACACTCTCAGTCTCCATGAGAATTTGTCACACTCTCAGTCTCCATGGGAACTTGTCACACTCTCAGTCTCCATGGGAACTTGTCGCACTCTCAGTCTACATGAGAACTTGTCACACTCTCAGTCTCCATGGGATCTTGTGACACTCTCAGTCTCCGTGGGAACTTGTCATACTCTCAGTCTCCGTGAGAACGTCTCACACTCTAAGTCTCCATGGGAACTTTTCAGGCGCTCAGACTCCATGGGAACTTGTCACACTCTCAGTCCACATGGGAACTTGTCACACTCTCAGTCTACATGGGAACCTGTCACACTCTCAGTCTCCATGGAAACTTGTCACACTCTCAGTCTACATGCGAACCTGTCACACCAACAGACTCCATGGGAACTTGTCACACTCTCAGTCTACAAGGGAACTTGTCGCACTCTTAGTCTCCATGGATGGGGAACTTGTCGCACTCTCAGTCTCCATGGGAACTTGTCACACTCTCAGTCTACATGGGAACTTGTCACACTCTCAGTCTACATGGGAATTTGTCACACGCTCAGTCTCCATGGAACTTGTTACACTCTCGGTCTCCATGGGAACTTGTCACACTCTAGGTCTCAATGGAAACTTGTCACACTCTCAGTCTACTTGGGAACTTGTCACACTTTCAGTGTACATGGGAGCTTCTCACACTCTCAGTCTCAACGGGAACATGTCACACTCTCAGTCTCCATGGGAACTTGTCACACTTTCAGTCTACACGGGAGCTTCTCACACTCTCAGTCTCCACGGGAACATGTCACACTCTCAGTCTCCACGGGAACATGTCACACCCTCAGTCTCCATGGGAACTTGTCACACTTTCAGTCTCCGTGAGAACTTCTCACACACTAAGACTCCATGGGAACTTGTCAGGCGCTCAGACTCCATGGGAACTTGTCACACTCTCAGTCTACATGGGAACCTGTCACACTCTCAGTCTCCATGGGAACTTGTCACACTCTCAGTCTACATGGGAACCTGTCACACCATCAGTCACCATGGGAACTTGTCACACTCTCAGTCTACAAGGGAACTTGTCGCACTCTTAGTCTCCATGGATGGGGAACTTGTCGAACTCTCAGTCTCCATGGGAACTTGTCACAATCTCAGTCTACATGGGAACATGTCACACTCTCAGTCTACATGGGAATTTGTCACACGCTCAGTCTCCATGGGGACTTGTCACACTCTCGGTCTCCATGGGATCTTGTCACACTCTCGGTCTCCAAGGGAACTTGTCACACTCTCAGTCTCCATGGGAACTTGTCACACTCTCAGTCTCCATGGAAACTTGTCACACTCTCAGTCTCCATGGGAACATGTCACACTCTCAGTCTCCATGGGAACTTGTCACACTCTCAGTCTACATGGGAACTTGTCACACTCTCAGTCTACATGAGAACTTGTCACACTCTCAGTCTCCTTGGGAAATTGTCACCCTCTCAGTCTCCATGGGAACTTGTCACACTCTCAGTCTCCATGGAAACTTGTCACACTCTCAGTCTACATGGGAACTTGTCACACTCTCAGTCTACATGGGAACCTGTCACACTCTCAGTCTCCATGGAAACTTGTCACACTCTCAGTCTCCATGGGAACCTGTCACACTCTCAGTCTCCATGGGAACTTGTCACACTCTCAGTCTACATGGGAACTTGTCACACTCTCAGTCTACATGGGAATTTGTCACACGCTCAGTCTCCATGGGAACTTGTCACACTCTCGGTCTCCATGGGAACTTGTCACACTCTAGGTCTCCATGGAAACTTGCAACACTCTCAGTCTCCATGGGAACTTGTCACACTCTCAGTCTCCATGGGAACTTGTCACACTCTCAGTCTACTTGGGAACTTGTCACACTTTCAGTCTACATGGGAGCTTCTCACACTCTCAGTCTCCACGGGAACATGTCACACTCTCAGTCTCCATGGGAACTTGTCACACTTTCAGTCTACACGGGAGCTTCTCACACTCTCAATCTCCACGGGAACATGTCACACTCAGTCTCCACGGGAACTTGTCACACCCTCAGTCTCCATGGGAACTTGTCACACTTTCAGTCTCCGTGACAACTTCTCACACTCGAAGTCTCCAAGGGAACTTGTCAGGCGCTCAGACTCCATGGGAACTTGTCACGCTCTCAGTCTACATGGGAACTTGTCACACTCTCAGTCTACATGGGAACCTGTCACACTCTCAGTCTCCATGGAAACTTGTCACACTGTCAGTCTCCATGGGAACATGTCACACTCTCAGTCTCCATGGGAACTTGTCACACTCTCAGTCTACATGGGAACGTGTCACACCTAAGTCACCATGGGAACTTGTCACACTTAAGTCTCCATGGGAACTTGTCACACTCTCTAGTCTCCATAATGGGGAACTTGTCGACACATTAAGTCTCCATGGGACCTTGTCACACTCTCAGTT
>NW_027275552.1:0-56197 GCF_030028105.1 Mobula birostris | reverse complement strand
CCCACATGATTCTGAGATGTCTGAAAGTTGTTTCATGCCTCTGGACATAAAGACAAAAATGTTGTTTTCTGAGTTCTTGCAATGTTCTGACATAAAGTAGTGTACATTTGAATTTTCCACCAAAGTGCAGAGTGCAAACCTGATAGAAACACCTTAGCTTAACTTCCCACATGATTCTGAATGGTTTGAACGTTGTTTCATGCTTCTGAACAGCAAGACAAAAAAGTTGTTTTCTAAGTGCATACAAAGCTTTCGTAATGCAAATAGTACACATTTCAACTTTACACCAAAGTCCTTGCTGTAAACCTAATGGAAACACCTTAGTTTAACTTTCCACATGATTATGAGTAGTTTGAAAGTTTTTTCATGCCTGTACACATCAGGACAAAAAAGTTGTTATCTCAGTGCATACAATGATGTGAGAATACTAATGGCATACATTTCAATTTTACACCAAAGTACTTACTGAAAACCTAATGGAAACAGCTTAGGTTAACTTCCCACATGATTATGAGCAGTTTGAAAGTTGTTTCATGCCTCTACACATCAAGACAAAAAAGTTGTTATCTCAGTGCATACAAGGCTTTGACAATACAAATAGCATACATTTTAATTTTACACCAAAGCACTTACTGCAAACCTACTGGAAACACCTTAGGTTTACTTTCCACATGATTATGAGCAGTTTGAAAGTTGTTTCATGCCTCTACATATCAAGACAAAAAAGTTGTTATCTCAGTGCATACAATGTTCTAACATTAAAGTAGTATACATTTCAATTTTCCACCAAAGTACTTACTGCAAACCTAATGGAAACACCTTAGGTTCACTTCCCACATAATTCTGAGATGTCTGAAAGTTGTTTCATGCCTCTGGACAAAAAGACAAAAAAGTTGTTGTCTGAGTGCTTACTGTGTTCTGACATTAAAGTAGTGTACATTTCAATTTTCCACCAAAGAGCATAGTGCAAACCTGATGGAAACATTTTAAGTTAACTTCCCACATGATTCTGAGTAGTTTGAAAGTTGTTTCATCCCTCTGTACAGCAAGACAAAAAAGCTGTTTTCTAAGTGCATGCAATTCTTTGAAATTAAAGTATAATACATTTGAATTTTCCAACAAAGTGCAGAGTGCAAACCTGATGGAAACACCTTAGCTTAACCTCCCACATGATTCTGAATGGTTTGAAAGTTGCTTCATGCCTCTGAACAGGAAGATAAAAAAGTTGCTTTGTCAGTGCATACAATGCTCTGGGAATACAAATGGTGCACATTTCAACTTTACACCAAAGTACTTGTGGCAAACCTAATGGAAACACCTTAGTTTAACTTTCCACATGATTATGAGTAGTTTGAAAGTTGTTTCATGCCTGTACACATCAGGACAAAAAAGTTGTTATCTCAGTGCATACAATGCTGTGACAACACTAATAGCATAGATTTCAATTTTACACCAAAGTACTTACTGCAAACCTAATGGAAACACCTTAGGTTAACTTCCCACATGATTCTGAGATGTCTGAAAGTTGTTTCATGCC
Organism: Mobula birostris; assembly: GCF_030028105.1. Lineage (NCBI taxonomy): Eukaryota > Metazoa > Chordata > Chondrichthyes > Myliobatiformes > Myliobatidae > Mobula > Mobula birostris. The sequence continues at coordinate 54,660 of NW_027275552.1, read as the reverse complement.
TCTGGACATAAAGACAAAAATGTTGTTTTCTGAGTGCTTACAATGTTCTGACATAAAGTAGTGTACATTTCAATTTTCCACCAAAGAGCATATTGCAAACCTATTAGAAACATTTTAAGTTAACTTCCCACATGATTCTGAGTAGTTTGAAAGTTGTTCCATCCCTCTGTACAGCAAGACAAAAAAGTTGTTTTCTAAGTGCATGCAATGTTTGCAATTAAAGTAGTATACATTTGAATTTTCCACCAAAGTGCAGACTGCAAACCTGATAGAAAGACCTTAGCTTAACTTCCCACATGATTCTGAATGGTTTGAACGTTGTTTCATGCTTCTGAACAGCAAGACAAAAAAGTTCTTTTCCAAGTGCATACAAAGCTCTGGTAATGCAAATAGTACACATTTCAACTTTACACCAAAGTACTTGCTGTTAACCTAATGGAAACACCTTAGTTTAACTTTCCACATGATTATGAGTAGTTTGAAAGTTTTTTCATGCATGTACACATCAGGACAAAAAAGTTGTTATCTCAGTGCATACAATGATGTGAGAATACTAATGGCATACATTTCAATTTTACACCAAAGTACTTACTGAAAACCTAATGGATACAGCTTAGGTTAACTTCCCACATGATTATGAGCAGTTTGAAAGTTGTTTCATGCCTCTACACATCAAGACAAATAAGTTGTTATCTTAGTGCATACAAGGCTTTGACAATACTAATAGCATACATTTTAATTTTACACCAAAGCACTTACTGCAAACCTAATGGAAACACCTTAGGTTTACTTTCCACATGATTATGAGCAGTTTGAAAGTTGTTTCATGCCTCTACATATCAAGACAAAAAAGTTGTTATCTCAGTGCATACAATGTTCTAACATTAAAGTAGTATACATTTCAATTTTCCACCAAAGTACTTACTGCAAACCTAATGGAAACACCTTAGGTTCACTTCCCACATAATTCTGAGATGTCTGAAAGTTGTTTCATGCCTCTGGACAAAAAGACAAAAAAGTTGTTGTCTGAGTGCTTACTGTGTTCTGACATTAAAGTAGTGTACATTTCAATTTTCCACCAAAGAGCATAGTGCAAACCTGATGGAAACATTTTAAGTTAACTTCCCACATGATTCTGAGTAGTTTGAAAGTTGTTCCATCCCTCTGTACAGCAAGACAAAAAAGCTGTTTTCTAAGTGCATGCAATTCTTTGAAATTAATGTATCATACATTTGAATTTTCCAACAAAGTGCAGAGTGCAAACCTGATGGAAACACCTTCGCTTAACCTCCCACATGATTCTGAATGGTTTGAAAGTTGCTTCATGCCTCTGAACAGGAAGATAAAAAAGTTGCTTTATCAGTGCATACAATGCTCTGGGAATACAAATGGGACACATTTCAACTTTACACCAAAGTACTTGTGGCAAACCTAATGGAAACACCTTAGTTTAACTTTCCACATGATTATGAGTAGTTTGAAAGTTGTTTCATGCCTGTACACATCAGGACAAAAAAGTTGTTATCTCAGTGCATACAATGCTGTGACAATACTAATAGCATAGATTTCAATTTTACACCAAAGTACTTACTGCAAACCTAATGGAAACACCTTAGGTTAACTTCCCACATGATTCTGAGATGTCTGAAAGTTGTTTCATGCCTCTGGACATAAAGACAAAAATGTTGTTTTCTGAGTGCTTACAATGTTCTGACATAAAGTAGTGTACATTTCAATTTTCCACCAAAGAGCATATTGCAAACCTATTAGAAACATTTTAAGTTAACTTCCCACATGATTCTGAGTAGTTTGAAAGTTGTTCCATCCCTCTGTACAGCAAGACAAAAAAGTTGTTTTCTAAGTGCATGCAATGTTTGCAATTAAAGTAGTATACATTTGAATTTTCCACCAAAGTGCAGACTGCAAACCTGATAGAAAGACCTTAGCTTAACTTCCCACATGATTCTGAATGGTTTGAACGTTGTTTCATGCTTCTGAACAGCAAGACAAAAAAGTTCTTTTCCAAGTGCATACAAAGCTCTGGTAATGCAAATAGTACACATTTCAACTTTACACCAAAGTACTTGCTGTTAACCTAATGGAAACACCTTAGTTTAACTTTCCACATGATTATGAGTAGTTTGAAAGTTTTTTCATGCATGTACACATCAGGACAAAAAAGTTGTTATCTCAGTGCATACAATGATGTGAGAATACTAATGGCATACATTTCAATTTTACACCAAAGTACTTACTGAAAACCTAATGGATACAGCTTAGGTTAACTTCCCACATGATTATGAGCAGTTTGAAAGTTGTTTCATGCCTCTACACATCAAGACAAATAAGTTGTTATCTTAGTGCATACAAGGCTTTGACAATACTAATAGCATACATTTTAATTTTACACCAAAGCACTTACTGCAAACCTAATGGAAACACCTTAGGTTTACTTTCCACATGATTATGAGCAGTTTGAAAGTTGTTTCATGCCTCTACATATCAAGACAAAAAAGTTGTTATCTCAGTGCATACAATGTTCTAACATTAAAGTAGTATACATTTCAATTTTCCACCAAAGTACTTACTGCAAACCTAATGGAAACACCTTAGGTTCACTTCCCACATAATTCTGAGATGTCTGAAAGTTGTTTCATGCCTCTGGACAAAAAGACAAAAAAGTTGTTGTCTGAGTGCTTACTGTGTTCTGACATTAAAGTAGTGTACATTTCAATTTTCCACCAAAGAGCATAGTGCAAACCTGATGGAAACATTTTAAGTTAACTTCCCACATGATTCTGAGTAGTTTGAAAGTTGTTCCATCCCTCTGTACAGCAAGACAAAAAAGCTGTTTTCTAAGTGCATGCAATTCTTTGAAATTAATGTATCATACATTTGAATTTTCCAACAAAGTGCAGAGTGCAAACCTGATGGAAACACCTTCGCTTAACCTCCCACATGATTCTGAATGGTTTGAAAGTTGCTTCATGCCTCTGAACAGGAAGATAAAAAAGTTGCTTTATCAGTGCATACAATGCTCTGGGAATACAAATGGGACACATTTCAACTTTACACCAAAGTACTTGTGGCAAACCTAATGGAAACACCTTAGTTTAACTTTCCACATGATTATGAGTAGTTTGAAAGTTGTTTCATGCCTGTACACATCAGGACAAAAAAGTTGTTATCTCAGTGCATACAATGCTGTGACAATACTAATAGCATAGATTTCAATTTTACACCAAAGTACTTACTGCAAACCTAATGGAAACACCTTAGGTTAACTTCCCACATGATTCTGAGATGTCTGAAAGTTGTTTCATGCCTCTGGACATAAAGACAAAAATGTTGTTTTCTGAGTGCTTACAATGTTCTGACATAAAGTAGTGTACATTTCAATTTTCCACCAAAGAGCATATTGCAAACCTATTAGAAACATTTTAAGTTAACTTCCCACATGATTCTGAGTAGTTTGAAAGTTGTTCCATCCCTCTGTACAGCAAGACAAAAAAGTTGTTTTCTAAGTGCATGCAATGTTTGCAATTAAAGTAGTATACATTTGAATTTTCCACCAAAGTGCAGACTGCAAACCTGATAGAAAGACCTTAGCTTAACTTCCCACATGATTCTGAATGGTTTGAACGTTGTTTCATGCTTCTGAACAGCAAGACAAAAAAGTTCTTTTCCAAGTGCATACAAAGCTCTGGTAATGCAAATAGTACACATTTCAACTTTACACCAAAGTACTTGCTGTTAACCTAATGGAAACACCTTAGTTTAACTTTCCACATGATTATGAGTAGTTTGAAAGTTTTTTCATGCATGTACACATCAGGACAAAAAAGTTGTTATCTCAGTGCATACAATGATGTGAGAATACTAATGGCATACATTTCAATTTTACACCAAAGTACTTACTGAAAACCTAATGGATACAGCTTAGGTTAACTTCCCACATGATTCTGAGATGTCTGAAAGTTGTTTCATGCCTCTGGACATAAAGACAAAAATGTTGTTTTCTGAGTTCTTGCAATGTTCTGACATAAAGTAGTGTACATTTGAATTTTCCACCAAAGTGCAGAGTGCAAACCTGATAGAAACACCTTAGCTTAACTTCCCACATGATTCTGAATGGTTTGAACGTTGTTTCATGCTTCTGAACAGCAAGACAAAAAAGTTGTTTTCTAAGTGCATACAAAGCTTTCGTAATGCAAATAGTACACATTTCAACTTTACACCAAAGTCCTTGCTGTAAACCTAATGGAAACACCTTAGTTTAACTTTCCACATGATTATGAGTAGTTTGAAAGTTTTTTCATGCCTGTACACATCAGGACAAAAAAGTTGTTATCTCAGTGCATACAATGATGTGAGAATACTAATGGCATACATTTCAATTTTACACCAAAGTACTTACTGAAAACCTAATGGAAACAGCTTAGGTTAACTTCCCACATGATTATGAGCAGTTTGAAAGTTGTTTCATGCCTGTACACATCAAGACAAAAAAGTTGTTATCTCAGTGCATACAAGGCTTTGACAATACAAATAGCATACATTTTAATTTTACACCAAAGCACTTACTGCAAACCTACTGGAAACACCTTAGGTTTACTTTCCACATGATTATGAGCAGTTTGAAAGTTGTTTCATGCCTCTACATATCAAGACAAAAAAGTTGTTATCTCAGTGCATACAATGTTCTAACATTAAAGTAGTATACATTTCAATTTTCCACCAAAGTACTTACTGCAAACCTAATGGAAACACCTTAGGTTCACTTCCCACATAATTCTGAGATGTCTGAAAGTTGTTTCATGCCTCTGGACAAAAAGACAAAAAAGTTGTTGTCTGAGTGCTTACTGTGTTCTGACATTAAAGTAGTGTACATTTCAATTTTCCACCAAAGAGCATAGTGCAAACCTGATGGAAACATTTTAAGTTAACTTCCCACATGATTCTGAGTAGTTTGAAAGTTGTTTCATCCCTCTGTACAGCAAGACAAAAAAGCTGTTTTCTAAGTGCATGCAATTCTTTGAAATTAAAGTATAATACATTTGAATTTTCCAACAAAGTGCAGAGTGCAAACCTGATGGAAACACCTTAGCTTAACCTCCCACATGATTCTGAATGGTTTGAAAGTTGCTTCATGCCTCTGAACAGGAAGATAAAAAAGTTGCTTTGTCAGTGCATACAATGCTCTGGGAATACAAATGGTGCACATTTCAACTTTACACCAAAGTACTTGTGGCAAACCTAATGGAAACACCTTAGTTTAACTTTCCACATGATTATGAGTAGTTTGAAAGTTGTTTCATGCCTGTACACATCAGGACAAAAAAGTTGTTATCTCAGTGCATACAATGCTGTGACAACACTGATAGCATAGATTTCAATTTTACACCAAAGTACTTACTGCAAACCTAATGGAAACACCTTAGGTTAACTTCCCACATGATTCTGAGATGTCTGAAAGTTGTTTCATGCGTCTGGACATAAAGACAAAAATGTTGTTTTCTGAGTGCTTACAATGTTCTGACATAAAGTAGTGTACATTTCAATTTTCCACCAAAGAGCATATTGCAAACCTATTAGAAACATTTTAAGTTAACTTCCCACATGATTCTGAGTAGTTTGAAAGTTGTTCCATCCCTCTGTACAGCAAGACAAAAAAGTTGTTTTCTAAGTGCATGCAATGTTTGCAATTAAAGTAGTATACATTTGAATTTTCCACCAAAGTGCAGACTGCAAACCTGATAGAAAGACCTTAGCTTAACTTCCCACATGATTCTGAATGGTTTGAACGTTGTTTCATGCTTCTGAACAGCAAGACAAAAAAGTTCTTTTCCAAGTGCATACAAAGCTCTGGTAATGCAAATAGTACACATTTCAACTTTACACCAAAGTACTTGCTGTTAACCTAATGGAAACACCTTAGTTTAACTTTCCACATGATTATGAGTAGTTTGAAAGTTTTTTCATGCATGTACACATCAGGACAAAAAAGTTGTTATCTCAGTGCATACAATGATGTGAGAATACTAATGGCATACATTTCAATTTTACACCAAAGTACTTACTGAAAACCTAATGGATACAGCTTAGGTTAACTTCCCACATGATTCTGAGATGTCTGAAAGTTGTTTCATGCCTCTGGACATAAAGACAAAAATGTTGTTTTCTCAGTGCATACAAGGCTTTGACAATACAAATAGCATACATTTTAATTTTACACCAAAGCACTTACTGCAAACCTACTGGAAACACCTTAGGTTTACTTTCCACATGATTATGAGCAGTTTGAAAGTTGTTTCATGCCTCTACATATCAAGACAAAAAAGTTGTTATCTCAGTGCATACAATGTTCTAACATTAAAGTAGTATACATTTCAATTTTCCACCAAAGTACTTACTGCAAACCTAATGGAAACACCTTAGGTTCACTTCCCACATAATTCTGAGATGTCTGAAAGTTGTTTCATGCCTCTGGACAAAAAGACAAAAAAGTTGTTGTCTGAGTGCTTACTGTGTTCTGACATTAAAGTAGTGTACATTTCAATTTTCCACCAAAGAGCATAGTGCAAACCTGATGGAAACATTTTAAGTTAACTTCCCACATGATTCTGAGTAGTTTGAAAGTTGTTTCATCCCTCTGTACAGCAAGACAAAAAAGCTGTTTTCTAAGTGCATGCAATTCTTTGAAATTAAAGTATAATACATTTGAATTTTCCAACAAAGTGCAGAGTGCAAACCTGATGGAAACACCTTAGCTTAACCTCCCACATGATTCTGAATGGTTTGAAAGTTGCTTCATGCCTCTGAACAGGAAGATAAAAAAGTTGCTTTGTCAGTGCATACAATGCTCTGGGAATACAAATGGTGCACATTTCAACTTTACACCAAAGTACTTGTGGCAAACCTAATGGAAACACCTTAGTTTAACTTTCCACATGATTATGAGTAGTTTGAAAGTTGTTTCATGCCTGTACACATCAGGACAAAAAAGTTGTTATCTCAGTGCATACAATGCTGTGACAACACTGATAGCATAGATTTCAATTTTACACCAAAGTACTTACTGCAAACCTAATGGAAACACCTTAGGTTAACTTCCCACATGATTCTGAGATGTCTGAAAGTTGTTTCATGCGTCTGGACATAAAGACAAAAATGTTGTTTTCTGAGTGCTTACAATGTTCTGACATAAAGTAGTGTACATTTCAATTTTCCACCAAAGAGCATATTGCAAACCTATTAGAAACATTTTAAGTTAACTTCCCACATGATTCTGAGTAGTTTGAAAGTTGTTCCATCCCTCTGTACAGCAAGACAAAAAAGTTGTTTTCTAAGTGCATGCAATGTTTGCAATTAAAGTAGTATACATTTGAATTTTCCACCAAAGTGCAGACTGCAAACCTGATAGAAAGACCTTAGCTTAACTTCCCACATGATTCTGAATGGTTTGAACGTTGTTTCATGCTTCTGAACAGCAAGACAAAAAAGTTCTTTTCCAAGTGCATACAAAGCTCTGGTAATGCAAATAGTACACATTTCAACTTTACACCAAAGTACTTGCTGTTAACCTAATGGAAACACCTTAGTTTAACTTTCCACATGATTATGAGTAGTTTGAAAGTTTTTTCATGCATGTACACATCAGGACAAAAAAGTTGTTATCTCAGTGCATACAATGATGTGAGAATACTAATGGCATACATTTCAATTTTACACCAAAGTACTTACTGAAAACCTAATGGATACAGCTTAGGTTAACTTCCCACATGATTCTGAGATGTCTGAAAGTTGTTTCATGCCTCTGGACATAAAGACAAAAATGTTGTTTTCTGAGTTCTTGCAATGTTCTGACATAAAGTAGTGTACATTTGAATTTTCCACCAAAGTGCAGAGTGCAAACCTGATAGAAACACCTTAGCTTAACTTCCCACATGATTCTGAATGGTTTGAACGTTGTTTCATGCTTCTGAACAGCAAGACAAAAAAGTTGTTTTCTAAGTGCATACAAAGCTTTCGTAATGCAAATAGTACACATTTCAACTTTACACCAAAGTCCTTGCTGTAAACCTAATGGAAACACCTTAGTTTAACTTTCCACATGATTATGAGTAGTTTGAAAGTTTTTTCATGCCTGTACACATCAGGACAAAAAAGTTGTTATCTCAGTGCATACAATGATGTGAGAATACTAATGGCATACATTTCAATTTTACACCAAAGTACTTACTGAAAACCTAATGGAAACAGCTTAGGTTAACTTCCCACATGATTATGAGCAGTTTGAAAGTTGTTTCATGCCTCTACACATCAAGACAAAAAAGTTGTTATCTCAGTGCATACAAGGCTTTGACAATACAAATAGCATACATTTTAATTTTACACCAAAGCACTTACTGCAAACCTACTGGAAACACCTTAGGTTTACTTTCCACATGATTATGAGCAGTTTGAAAGTTGTTTCATGCCTCTACATATCAAGACAAAAAAGTTGTTATCTCAGTGCATACAATGTTCTAACATTAAAGTAGTATACATTTCAATTTTCCACCAAAGTACTTACTGCAAACCTAATGGAAACACCTTAGGTTCACTTCCCACATAATTCTGAGATGTCTGAAAGTTGTTTCATGCCTCTGGACAAAAAGACAAAAAAGTTGTTGTCTGAGTGCTTACTGTGTTCTGACATTAAAGTAGTGTACATTTCAATTTTCCACCAAAGAGCATAGTGCAAACCTGATGGAAACATTTTAAGTTAACTTCCCACATGATTCTGAGTAGTTTGAAAGTTGTTTCATCCCTCTGTACAGCAAGACAAAAAAGCTGTTTTCTAAGTGCATGCAATTCTTTGAAATTAAAGTATAATACATTTGAATTTTCCAACAAAGTGCAGAGTGCAAACCTGATGGAAACACCTTAGCTTAACCTCCCACATGATTCTGAATGGTTTGAAAGTTGCTTCATGCCTCTGAACAGGAAGATAAAAAAGTTGCTTTGTCAGTGCATACAATGCTCTGGGAATACAAATGGTGCACATTTCAACTTTACACCAAAGTACTTGTGGCAAACCTAATGGAAACACCTTAGTTTAACTTTCCACATGATTATGAGTAGTTTGAAAGTTGTTTCATGCCTGTACACATCAGGACAAAAAAGTTGTTATCTCAGTGCATACAATGCTGTGACAACACTAATAGCATAGATTTCAATTTTACACCAAAGTACTTACTGCAAACCTAATGGAAACACCTTAGGTTAACTTCCCACATGATTCTGAGATGTCTGAAAGTTGTTTCATGCGTCTGGACATAAAGACAAAAATGTTGTTTTCTGAGTGCTTACAATGTTCTGACATAAAGTAGTGTACATTTCAATTTTCCACCAAAGAGCATATTGCAAACCTATTAGAAACATTTTAAGTTAACTTCCCACATGATTCTGAGTAGTTTGAAAGTTGTTCCATCCCTCTGTACAGCAAGACAAAAAAGTTGTTTTCTAAGTGCATGCAATGTTTGCAATTAAAGTAGTATACATTTGAATTTTCCACCAAAGTGCAGACTGCAAACCTGATAGAAAGACCTTAGCTTAACTTCCCACATGATTCTGAATGGTTTGAACGTTGTTTCATGCTTCTGAACAGCAAGACAAAAAAGTTCTTTTCCAAGTGCATACAAAGCTCTGGTAATGCAAATAGTACACATTTCAACTTTACACCAAAGTACTTGCTGTTAACCTAATGGAAACACCTTAGTTTAACTTTCCACATGATTATGAGTAGTTTGAAAGTTTTTTCATGCATGTACACATCAGGACAAAAAAGTTGTTATCTCAGTGCATACAATGATGTGAGAATACTAATGGCATACATTTCAATTTTACACCAAAGTACTTACTGAAAACCTAATGGATACAGCTTAGGTTAACTTCCCACATGATTCTGAGATGTCTGAAAGTTGTTTCATGCCTCTGGACATAAAGACAAAAATGTTGTTTTCTGAGTTCTTGCAATGTTCTGACATAAAGTAGTGTACATTTGAATTTTCCACCAAAGTGCAGAGTGCAAACCTGATAGAAACACCTTAGCTTAACTTCCCACATGATTCTGAATGGTTTGAACGTTGTTTCATGCTTCTGAACAGCAAGACAAAAAAGTTGTTTTCTAAGTGCATACAAAGCTTTCGTAATGCAAATAGTACACATTTCAACTTTACACCAAAGTCCTTGCTGTAAACCTAATGGAAACACCTTAGTTTAACTTTCCACATGATTATGAGTAGTTTGAAAGTTTTTTCATGCCTGTACACATCAGGACAAAAAAGTTGTTATCTCAGTGCATACAATGATGTGAGAATACTAATGGCATACATTTCAATTTTACACCAAAGTACTTACTGAAAACCTAATGGAAACAGCTTAGGTTAACTTCCCACATGATTATGAGCAGTTTGAAAGTTGTTTCATGCCTCTACACATCAAGACAAAAAAGTTGTTATCTCAGTGCATACAAGGCTTTGACAATACAAATAGCATACATTTTAATTTTACACCAAAGCACTTACTGCAAACCTACTGGAAACACCTTAGGTTTACTTTCCACATGATTATGAGCAGTTTGAAAGTTGTTTCATGCCTCTACATATCAAGACAAAAAAGTTGTTATCTCAGTGCATACAATGTTCTAACATTAAAGTAGTATACATTTCAATTTTCCACCAAAGTACTTACTGCAAACCTAATGGAAACACCTTAGGTTCACTTCCCACATAATTCTGAGATGTCTGAAAGTTGTTTCATGCCTCTGGACAAAAAGACAAAAAAGTTGTTGTCTGAGTGCTTACTGTGTTCTGACATTAAAGTAGTGTACATTTCAATTTTCCACCAAAGAGCATAGTGCAAACCTGATGGAAACATTTTAAGTTAACTTCCCACATGATTCTGAGTAGTTTGAAAGTTGTTTCATCCCTCTGTACAGCAAGACAAAAAAGCTGTTTTCTAAGTGCATGCAATTCTTTGAAATTAAAGTATAATACATTTGAATTTTCCAACAAAGTGCAGAGTGCAAACCTGATGGAAACACCTTAGCTTAACCTCCCACATGATTCTGAATGGTTTGAAAGTTGCTTCATGCCTCTGAACAGGAAGATAAAAAAGTTGCTTTGTCAGTGCATACAATGCTCTGGGAATACAAATGGTGCACATTTCAACTTTACACCAAAGTACTTGTGGCAAACCTAATGGAAACACCTTAGTTTAACTTTCCACATGATTATGAGTAGTTTGAAAGTTGTTTCATGCCTGTACACATCAGGACAAAAAAGTTGTTATCTCAGTGCATACAATGCTGTGACAACACTAATAGCATAGATTTCAATTTTACACCAAAGTACTTACTGCAAACCTAATGGAAACACCTTAGGTTAACTTCCCACATGATTCTGAGATGTCTGAAAGTTGTTTCATGCCTCTGGACATAAAGACAAAAATGTTGTTTTCTGAGTGCTTACAATGTTCTGACATAAAGTAGTGTACATTTCAATTTTCCACCAAAGAGCATATTGCAAACCTATTAGAAACATTTTAAGTTAACTTCCCACATGATTCTGAGTAGTTTGAAAGTTGTTCCATCCCTCTGTACAGCAAGACAAAAAAGTTGTTTTCTAAGTGCATGCAATGTTTGCAATTAAAGTAGTATACATTTGAATTTTCCACCAAAGTGCAGAGTGCAAACCTGATAGAAAGACCTTAGCTTAACTTCCCGCATGATTCTGAATGGTTTGAACGTTGTTTCATGCTTCTGAACAGCAAGACAAAAAAGTTGTTTTCCAAGTGCATACAAAGCTTTGGTAATTCAAATAGTACACATTTCAACTTTACACCAAAGTACTTGCTGTTATCCTAATGGAAACACCTTAGTTTAACTTTCCACATGATTAGGAGTAGTTTGAAAGTTTTTTCATGCCTGTACACATCAGGACAAAAAAGTTGTTATCTCAGTGCATACAATGATGTGAGAATACTAATGGCATACATTTCAATTTTACACCAAAGTACTTACTGAAAACCTAATGGATACAGCTTAGGTTAACTTCCCACATGATTATGAGCAGTTTGAAAGTTGTTTCATGCCTCTACACATCAAGACAAATAAGTTGTTATCTTAGTGCATACAAGGCTTTGACAATACTAATAGCATACATTTTAATTTTACACCAAAGCACTTACTGCAAACCTAATGGAAACACCTTAGGTTTACTTTCCACATGATTATGAGCAGTTTTAAAGTTCTTTCATGCCTCTACATATCAAGACAAAAAAGTTGTTATCTCAGTGCATACAATGTTCTAACATTAAAGTAGTATACATTTCAATTTTCCACCAAAGTACTTACTGCAAACCTAATGGAAACACCTTAGGTTCACTTCCCACATAATTCTGAGATGTCTGAAAGTTGTTTCATGCCTCTGGACAAAAAGACAAAAAAGTTGTTGTCTGAGTGCTTACTGTGTTCTGACATTAAAGTAGTGTACATTTCAATTTTCCACCAAAGAGCATAGTGCAAACCTGATGGAAACATTTTAAGTTAACTTCCCACATGATTCTGAGTAGTTTGAAAGTTGTTTCATCCCTCTGTACAGCAAGACAAAAAAGCTGTTTTCTAAGTGCATGCAATTCTTTGAAATTAATGTATCATACATTTGAATTTTCCAACAAAGTGCAGAGTGCAAACCTGATGGAAACACCTTCGCTTAACCTCCCACATGATTCTGAATGGTTTGAAAGTTGCTTCATGCCTCTGAACTGGAAGATAAAAAAGTTGCTTTGTCAGTGCATACAATGCTCTGGGAATACAAATGGTACACATTTCAACTTTACACCAAAGTACTTGTGGCAAACCTAATGGAAACACCTTAGTTTAACTTTCCACATGATTATGAGTAGTTTGAAAGTTGTTTCATGCCTGTACACATCATGACAAAAAAGTTGTTATCTCAGTGCATACAATGCTGTGACAATACTAATAGCATAGATTTCAATTTTACACCAAAGTACTTACTGCAAACCTAATGGAAACACCTTAGGTTAACTTCCCACATGATTCTGAGATGTCTGAAAGTTGTTTCATGCCTCTGGACATAAAGACAAAAATGTTGTTTTCTGAGTGCTTACAATGTTCTGACATAAAGTAGTGTACATTTCAATTTTCCACCAAAGAGCATATGGCAAACCTATTAGAAACATTTTAAGTTAACTTCCCACATGATTCTGAGTAGTTTGAAAGTTGTTCCATCCCTCTGTACAGCAAGACAAAAAAGTTGTTTTCTAAGTGCATGCAATGTTTGCAATTAAAGTAGTATACATTTGAATTTTCCACCAAAGTGCAGACTGCAAACCTGATAGAAAGACCTTAGCTTAACTTCCCACATGATTCTGAATGGTTTGAACGTTGTTTCATGCTTCTGAACAGCAAGACAAAAAAGTTGTTTTCCAAGTGCATACAAAGCTCTGGTAATGCAAATAGTACACATTTCAACTTTACACCAAAGTACTTGCTGTTAACCTAGTGGAAACACCTTAGTTTAACTTTCCACATGATTATGAGTAGTTTGAAAGTTGTTTCATGCATGTACACATCAGGACAAAAAAGTTGCTATCTCAGTGCATACAATGCTGTGACAATACTAATAGAATACATTTCAATTTTACACCAAAGTACTTACTGCAAACCTAATGGAAACACCTTAGGTTAACTTCCCACATGATTCTGAGATGTCTGAAAGTTGTTTCATGCCTCTGGACATAAAGACAAAAATGTTGTTTTCTGAGTGCTTGCAATGTTCTGACATAAAGTAGTGTACATTTGAATTTTCCACCAAAGTGCAGAGTGCAAACCTGATAGAAACACCTTAGCTTAACTTCCCACATGATTCTGAATGGTTTGAACGTTGTTTCATGCTTCTGAACAGCAAGACAAAAAAGATGTTTTCTAAGTGCATACAAAGCTTTCGTAATGCAAATAGTACACATTTCAACTTTACACCAAAGTCCTTGCTGTAAACCTAATGGAAACACCTTAGTTTAACTTTCCACATGATTATGAGTAGTTTGAAAGTTTTTTCATGCCTGTACACATCAGGACAAAAAAGTTGTTATCTCAGTGCATACAATGATGTGAGAATACTAATGGCATACATTTCAATTTTACACCAAAGTACTTACTGAAAACCTAATGGAAACAGCTTAGGTTAACTTCCCACATGATTATGAGCAGTTTGAAAGTTGTTTCATGCCTCTACACATCAAGACAAAAAAGTTGTTATCTCAGTGCATACAAGGCTTTGACAATACAAATAGCATACATTTTAATTTTACACCAAAGCACTTACTGCAAACCTACTGGAAACACCTTAGGTTTACTTTCCACATGATTATGAGCAGTTTGAAAGTTGTTTCATGCCTCTACATATGAAGACAAAAAAGTTGTTATCTCAGTGCATACAATGTTCTAACATTAAAGTAGTATACATTTCAATTTTCCACCAAAGTACTTACTGCAAACCTAATGGAAACACCTTAGGTTCACTTCCCACATAATTCTGAGATGTCTGAAAGTTGTTTCATGCCTCTGGACAAAAAGACAAAAAAGTTGTTGTCTGAGTGCTTACTGTGTTCTGACATTAAAGTAGTGTACATTTCAATTTTCCACCAAAGAGCATAGTGCAAACCTGATGGAAACATTTTAAGTTAACTTCCCACATGATTCTGAGTAGTTTGAAAGTTGTTTCATCCCTCTGTACAGCAAGACAAAAAAGCTGTTTTCTAAGTGCATGCAATTCTTTGAAATTAATGTATCATACATTTGAATTTTCCAACAAAGTGCAGAGTGCAAACCTGATGGAAACACCTTCGCTTAACCTCCCACATGATTCTGAATGGTTTGAAAGTTGCTTCATGCCTCTGAAGAGGAAGATAAAAAAGTTGCTTTGTCAGTGCATACAATGCTCTGGGAATACAAATGGTACACATTTCAACTTTACACCAAAGTACTTGTGGCAAACCTAATGGAAACACCTTAGTTTAACTTTCCACATGATTATGAGTAGTTTGAAAGTTGTTTCATGCCTGTACACATAGGACAAAAAAGTTGTTATCTCAGTGCATACAATGCTGTGCCAATACTAATAGCATAGATTTCAATTTTACACCAAAGTACTTGCTGCAAACCTAATGGAAACACCTTAGGTTAACTTCCCACATGATTCTGAGACGTCTGAAAGTTGTTTCATGCCTCTGGACATAAAGACAAAAATGTTGTTTTCTGAGTGCTTACAATGTTCTGACATAAAGTAGTGTACATTTCAATTTTCCACCAAAGAGCATATTGCAAACCTATTAGAAACTTTTTAAGTTAACTTCCCACATGATTCTGAGTAGTTTGAAAGTTGTTCCATCCCTCTGTACAGCAAGACAAAAAAGTTGTTTTCTAAGTGCATGCAATGTTTGCAATTAAAGTAGTATACATTTGAATTTTCCACCAAAGTGCAGACTGCAAACCTGATAGAAAGACCTTAGCTTAACTTCCCACATGATTCTGAATGGTTTGAACGTTGTTTCATGCTTCTGAACAGCAAGACAAAAAAGTTGTTTTCCAAGTGCATACAAAGCTTTGGTAATGCAAATAGTACACATTTCAACTTTACACCAAAATACTTGCTGTTAACCTAATGGAAACACCTTAGTTTAACTTTCCACATGATTATGAGTAGTTTGAAAGTTTTTTCATGCCTGTACACATCAGGACAAAAAAGTTGTTATCTCAGTGCATACAATGATGTGAGAATACTAATGGCATACATTTCAATTTTACACCAAAGTACTTACTGAAAACCTAATGGATACAGCTTAGGTTAACTTCCCACATGATTATGAGCAGTTTGAAAGTTGTTTCATGCCTCTACACATCAAGACAAATAAGTTGTTATCTTAGTGCATACAAGGCTTTGACAATACTAATAGCATACATTTTAATTTTACACCAAAGCACTTACTGCAAACCTAATGGAAACACCTTAGGTTTACTTTCCACATGATTATGAGCAGTTTTAAAGTTCTTTCATGCCTCTACATATCAAGACAATAAGTTGTTATCTCAGTGCATGCAATGTTCTAACATTAAAGTAGTATACATTTCAATTTTCCACCAAAGTACTTACTGCAAACCTAATGGAAACACCTTAGGTTCACTTCCCACATAATTCTGAGATGTCTGAAAGTTGTTTCATGCCTCTGGACAAAAAGACAAAAAAGTTGTTGTCTGAGTGCTTACTGTGTTCTGACATTAAAGTAGTGTACATTTCAATTTTCCACCAAAGAGCATACTGCAAACCTGATGGAAACATTTTAAGTTAACTTCCCACATGATTCTGAGTAGTTTGAAAGTTGTTTCATCCCTCTGTACAGCAAGACAAAAAAGCTGTTTTCTAAGTGCATGCAATTCTTTGAAATTAATGTATCATACATTTGAATTTTCCAACAAAGTGCAGAGTGCAAACCTGATGGAAACACCTTCGCTTAACCTCCCACATGATTCTGAATGGCTTGAAAGTTGCTTCATGCCTCTGAACTGGAAGATAAAAAAGTTGCTTTGTCAGTGCATACAATGCTCTGGGAATACAAATGGTACACATTTCAACTTTACACCAAAGTACTTGTGGCAAACCTAATGGAAACACCTTAGTTTAACTTTCCACATGATTATGAGTAGTTTGAAAGTTGTTTCATGCCTGTACACATCATGACAAAAAAGTTGTTATCTCAGTGCATACAATGCTGTGACAATACTAATAGCATAGATTTCAATTTTACACCAAAGTACTTACTGCAAACCTAATGGAAACACCTTAGGTTAACTTCCCACATGATTCTGAGATGTCTGAAAGTTGTTTCATGCCTCTGGACATAAAGACAAAAATGTTGTTTTCTGAGTGCTTACAATGTTCTGACATAAAGTAGTGTATATTTCAATTTTCCACCAAAGAGCATATGGCAAACCTATTAGAAACATTTTAAGTTAACTTCCCACATGATTCTGAGTAGTTTGAAAGTTGTTCCATCCCTCTGTACAGCAAGACAAAAAAGTTGTTTTCTAAGTGCATGCAATGTTTGCAATTAAAGTGTATACATTTGAATTTTCCACCAAAGTGCAGACTGCAAACCTGATAGAAAGACCTTAGCTTAACTTCCCACATGATTCTGAATGGTTTGTACGTTGTTTCATGCTTCTGAACAGCAAGACAAAAAAGTTGTTTTCCAAGTGCATACAAAGCTCTGGGAATGCAAATAGTACACATTTCAACTTTACACCAAAGTACTTGCTGTTAACCTAATGGAAACACCTTAGTTTAACTTTCCACATGATTATGAGTAGTTTGAAAGTTGTTTCATGCATGTACACATCAGGACAAAAAAGTTGTTATCTCAGTGCATACAATGCTGTGACAATACTAATAGAATACATTTCAATTTTACACCAAAGTACTTACTGCAAACCTAATGGAAACACCTTAGGTTAACTTCCCACATGATTCTGAGATGTCTGAAAGTTGTTTCATGCCTCTGGACATAAAGACAAAAATGTTGTTTTCTGAGTGCTTGCAATGTTCTGACATAAAGTAGTGTACATTTGAATTTTCCACCAAAGTGCAGAGTGCAAACCTGATAGAAACACCTTAGCTTAACTTCCCACATGATTCTGAATGGTTTGAACGTTGTTTCATGCTTCTGAACAGCAAGACAAAAAAGTTGTTTTCTAAGTGCATACAAAGCTTTCGTAATGCAAATAGTACACATTTCAACTTTACACCAAAGTCCTTGCTGTAAACCTAATGGAAACACCTTAGTTTAACTTTCCACATGATTATGAGTAGTTTGAAAGTTTTTTCATGCCTGTACACATCAGGACAAAAAAGTTGTTATCTCAGTGCATACAATGATGTGAGAATACTAATGGCATACATTTCAATTTTACACCAAAGTACTTACTGAAAACCTAATGGAAACAGCTTAGGTTAACTTCCCACATGATTATGAGCAGTTTGAAAGTTGTTTCATGCCTCTACACATCAAGACAAAAAAGTTGTTATCTCAGTGCATACAAGGCTTTGACAATACAAATAGCATACATTTTAATTTTACACCAAAGCACTTACTGCAAACCTACTGGAAACACCTTAGGTTTACTTTCCACATGATTATGAGCAGTTTGAAAGTTGTTTCATGCCTCTACATATCAAGACAAAAAAGTTGTTATCTCAGTGCATACAATGTTCTAACATTAAAGTAGTATACATTTCAATTTTCCACCAAAGTACTTACTGCAAACCTAATGGAAACACCTTAGGTTCACTTCCCACATAATTCTGAGATGTCTGAAAGTTGTTTCATGCCTCTGGACAAAAAGACAAAAAAGTTGTTGTCTGAGTGCTTACTGTGTTCTGACATTAAAGTAGTGTACATTTCAATTTTCCACCAAAGAGCATAGTGCAAACCTGATGGAAACATTTTAAGTTAACTTCCCACATGATTCTGAGTAGTTTGAAAGTTGTTTCATCCCTCTGTACAGCAAGACAAAAAAGCTGTTTTCTAAGTGCATGCAATTCTTTGAAATTAATGTATCATACATTTGAATTTTCCAACAAAGTGCAGAGTGCAAACCTGATGGAAACACCTTCGCTTAACCTCCCACATGATTCTGAATGGTTTGAAAGTTGCTTCATGCCTCTGAACAGGAAGATAAAAAAGTTGCTTTGTCAGTGCATACAATGCTCTGGGAATACAAATGGTACACATTTCAACTTTACACCAAAGTACTTGTGGCAAACCTAATGGAAACACCTTAGTTTAACTTTCCACATGATTATGAGTAGTTTGAAAGTTGTTTCATGCCTGTACACATAGGACAAAAAAGTTGTTATCTCAGTGCATACAATGCTGTGACAATACTAATAGCATAGATTTCAATTTTACACCAAAGTACTTACTGCAAACCTAATGGAAACACCTTAGGTTAACTTCCCACATGATTCTGAGACGTCTGAAAGTTGTTTCATGCCTCTGGACATAAAGACAAAAATGTTGTTTTCTGAGTGCTTACAATGTTCTGACATAAAGTAGTGTACATTTCAATTTTCCACCAAAGAGCATATTGCAAACCTATTAGAAACATTTTAAGTTAACTTCCCACATGATTCTGAGTAGTTTGAAAGTTGTTCCATCCCTCTGTACAGCAAGACAAAAAAGTTGTTTTCTAAGTGCATGCAATGTTTGCAATTAAAGTAGTATACATTTGAATTTTCCACCAAAGTGCAGACTGCAAACCTGATAGAAAGACCTTAGCTTAACTTCCCACATGATTCTGAATGGTTTGAACGTTGTTTCATGCTTCAAAACAGCAAGACAAAAAAGTTGTTTTCCAAGTGCATACAAAGCTTTGGTAATGCAAATAGTACACATTTCAACTTTACACCAAAATACTTGCTGTTAACCTAATGGAAACACCTTAGTTTAACTTTCCACATGATTATGAGTAGTTTGAAAGTTTTTTCATGCCTGTACACATCAGGACAAAAAAGTTGTTATCTCAGTGCATACAATGATGTGAGAATACTAATGGCATACATTTCAATTTTACACCAAAGTACTTACTGAAAACCTAATGGATACAGCTTAGGTTAACTTCCCACATGATTATGAGCAGTTTGAAAGTTGTTTCATGCCTCTACACATCAAGACAAATAAGTTGTTATCTTAGTGCATACAAGGCTTTGACAATACTAATAGCATACATTTTAATTTTACACCAAAGCACTTACTGCAAACCTAATGGAAACACCTTAGGTTTACTTTCCACATGATTATGAGCAGTTTGAAAGTTCTTTCATGCTTCTACATATCAAGACAAAAAAGTTGTTATCTCAGTGCATACAATGTTCTAACATTAAAGTAGTATACATTTCAATTTTCCACCAAAGTACTTACTGCAAACCTAATGGAAACACCTTAGGTTCACTTCCCACATAATTCTGAGATGTCTGAAAGTTGTTTCATGCCTCTGGACAAAAAGACAAAAAAGTTGTTGTCTGAGTGCTTACTGTGTTCTGACATTAAAGTAGTGTACATTTCAATTTTCCACCAAAGAGCATACTGCAAACCTGATGGAAACATTTTAAGTTAACTTCCCACATGATTCTGAGTAGTTTGAAAGTTGTTTCATCCCTCTGTACAGCAAGACAAAAAAGCTGTTTTCTAAGTGCATGCAATTCTTTGAAATTAATGTATCATACATTTGAATTTTCCAACAAAGTGCAGAGTGCAAACCTGATGGAAACACCTTCGCTTAACCTCCCACATGATTCTGAATGGCTTGAAAGTTGCTTCATGCCTCTGAACTGGAAGATAAAAAAGTTGCTTTGTCAGTGCATACAATGCTCTGGGAATACAAATGGTACACATTTCAACTTTACACCAAAGTACTTGTGGCAAACCTAATGGAAACACCTTAGTTTAACTTTCCACATGATTATGAGTAGTTTGAAAGTTGTTTCATGCATGTACACATCAGGACAAAAAAGTTGTTATCTCAGTGCATACAATGCTGTGACAATACTAATAGAATACATTTCAATTTTACACCAAAGTACTTACTGCAAACCTAATGGAAACACCTTAGGTTAACTTCCCACATGATTCTGAGATGTCTGAAAGTTGTTTCATGCCTCTGGACATAAAGACAAAAATGTTGTTTTCTGAGTGCTTGCAATGTTCTGACATAAAGTAGTGTACATTTGAATTTTCCACCAAAGTGCAGAGTGCAAACCTGATAGAAACACCTTAGCTTAACTTCCCACATGATTCTGAATGGTTTGAACGTTGTTTCATGCTTCTGAACAGCAAGACAAAAAAGTTGTTTTCTAAGTGCATACAAAGCTTTCGTATTGCAAATAGTACACATTTCAACTTTACACCAAAGTCCTTGCTGTAAACCTAATGGAAACACCTTAGTTTAACTTTCCACATGATTATGAGTAGTTTGAAAGTTTTTTCATGCCTGTACACATCAGGACAAAAAAGTTGTTATCTCAGTGCATACAATGATGTGAGAATACTAATGGCATACATTTCAATTTTACACCAAAGTACTTACTGAAAACCTAATGGAAACAGCTTAGGTTAACTTCCCACATGATTATGAGCAGTTTGAAAGTTGTTTCATGCCTCTACACATCAAGACAAAAAAGTTGTTATCTCAGTGCATACAAGGCTTTGACAATACAAATAGCATACATTTTAATTTTACACCAAAGCACTTACTGCAAACCTACTGGAAACACCTTAGGTTTACT
The DNA here is from genome assembly GCF_030028105.1 of Mobula birostris. NCBI lineage: Eukaryota > Metazoa > Chordata > Chondrichthyes > Myliobatiformes > Myliobatidae > Mobula > Mobula birostris. Next base: position 33,250 of record NW_027275552.1, on the reverse strand, counting down.
TTCCACATGATTATGAGCAGTTTGAAAGTTGTTTCATGCCTCTACATATCAAGACAAAAAAGTTGTTATCTCAGTGCATACAATGTTCTAACATTAAAGTAGTATACATTTCAATTTTCCACCAAAGTACTTACTGCAAACCTAATGGAAACACCTTAGGTTCACTTCCCACATAATTCTGAGATGTCTGAAAGTTGTTTCATGCCTCTGGACAAAAAGACAAAAAAGTTGTTGTCTGAGTGCTTACTGTGTTCTGACATTAAAGTAGTGTACATTTCAATTTTCCACCAAAGAGCATAGTGCAAACCTGATGGAAACATTTTAAGTTGACTTCCCACATGATTCTGAGTAGTTTGAAAGTTGTTCCATCCCTCTGTACAGCAAGACAAAAAAGTTGTTTTCTAAGTGCATGCAATGTTTGCAATTAAAGTAGTATACATTTGAATTTTCCACCAAAGTGCAGAGTGCAAACCTGATAGAAAGACCTTAGCTTAACTTCCCGCATGATTCTGAATGGTTTGAACGTTGTTTCATGCTTCTGAACAGCAAGACAAAAAAGTTGTTTTCCAAGTGCATACAAAGCTTTGGTAATTCAAATAGTACACATTTCAACTTTACACCAAAGTACTTGCTGTTATCCTAATGGAAACACCTTAGTTTAACTTTCCACATGATTAGGAGTAGTTTGAAAGTTTTTTCATGCCTGTACACATCAGGACAAAAAAGTTGTTATCTCAGTGCATACAATGATGTGAGAATACTAATGGCATACATTTCAATTTTACACCAAAGTACTTACTGAAAACCTAATGGATACAGCTTAGGTTAACTTCCCACATGATTATGAGCAGTTTGAAAGTTGTTTCATGCCTCTACACATCAAGACAAATAAGTTGTTATCTTAGTGCATACAAGGCTTTGACAATACTAATAGCATACATTTTAATTTTACACCAAAGCACTTACTGCAAACCTAATGGAAACACCTTAGGTTTACTTTCCACATGATTATGAGCAGTTTTAAAGTTCTTTCATGCCTCTACATATCAAGACAATAAGTTGTTATCTCAGTGCATGCAATGTTCTAACATTAAAGTAGTATACATTTCAATTTTCCACCAAAGTACTTACTGCAAACCTAATGGAAACACCTTAGGTTCACTTCCCACATAATTCTGAGATGTCTGAAAGTTGTTTCATGCCTCTGGACAAAAAGACAAAAAAGTTGTTGTCTGAGTGCTTACTGTGTTCTGACATTAAAGTAGTGTACATTTCAATTTTCCACCAAAGAGCATAGTGCAAACCTGATGGAAACATTTTAAGTTAACTTCCCACATGATTCTGAGTAGTTTGAAAGTTGTTTCATCCCTCTGTACAGCAAGACAAAAAAGCTGTTTTCTAAGTGCATGCAATTCTTTGAAATTAATGTATCATACATTTGAATTTTCCAACAAAGTGCAGAGTGCAAACCTGATGGAAACACCTTCGCTTAACCTCCCACATGATTCTGAATGGTTTGAAAGTTGCTTCATGCCTCTGAACAGGAAGATAAAAAAGTTGCTTTGTCAGTGCATACAATGCTCTGGGAATACAAATGGTACACATTTCAACTTTACACCAAAGTACTTGTGGCAAACCTAATGGAAACACCTTAGTTTAACTTTCCACATGATTATGAGTAGTTTGAAAGTTGTTTCATGCCTGTACACATCAGGACAAAAAAGTTGTTATCTCAGTGCATACAATGCTGTGACAATACTAATAGCATAGATTTCAATTTTACACCAAAGTACTTACTGCAAACCTAATGGAAACACCTTAGGTTAACTTCCCACATGATTCTGAGATGTCTGAAAGTTGTTTCATGCCTCTGGACATAAAGACAAAAATGTTGTTTTCTGAGTGCTTACAATGTTCTGACATAAAGTAGTGTACATTTCAATTTTCCACCAAAGAGCATATGGCAAACCTATTAGAAACATTTTAAGTTAACTTCCCACATGATTCTGAGTAGTTTGAAAGTTGTTCCATCCCTCTGTACAGCAAGACAAAAAAGTTGTTTTCTAAGTGCATGCAATGTTTGCAATTAAAGTAGTATACATTTGAATTTTCCACCAAAGTGCAGACTGCAAACCTGATAGAAAGACCTTAGCTTAACTTCCCACATGATTCTGAATGGTTTGAACGTTGTTTCATGCTTCTGAACAGCAAGACAAAAAAGTTGTTTTCCAAGTGCATACAAAGCTCTGGTAATGCAAATAGTACACATTTCAACTTTACACCAAAGTACTTGCTGTTAACCTAATGGAAACACCTTAGTTTAACTTTCCACATGATTATGAGTAGTTTGAAAGTTGTTTCATGCATGTACACATGAGGACAAAAAAGTTGTTATCTCAGTGCATACAATGCTGTGACAATACTAATAGAATACATTTCAATTTTACACCAAAGTACTTACTGCAAACCTAATGGAAACACCTTAGGTTAACTTCCCACATGATTCTGAGATGTCTGAAAGTTGTTTCATGCCTCTGGACATAAAGACAAAAATGTTGTTTTCTGAGTGCTTGCAATGTTCTGACATAAAGTAGTGCACATTTGAATTTTCCACCAAAGTGCAGAGTGCAAACCTGATAGAAACACCTTAGCTTAACTTCCCACATGATTCTGAATGGTTTGAACGTTGTTTCATGCTTCTGAACAGCAAGACAAAAAAGTTGTTTTCTAAGTGCATACAAAGCTTTCGTAATGCAAATAGTACACATTTCAACTTTACACCAAAGTCCTTGCTGTAAACCTAATGGAAACACCTTAGTTTAACTTTCCACATGATTATGAGTAGTTTGAAAGTTTTTTCATGCCTGTACACATCAGGACAAAAAAGTTGTTATCTCAGTGCATACAATGATGTGAGAATACTAATGGCATACATTTCAATTTTACACCAAAGTACTTACTGAAAACCTAATGGAAACAGCTTAGGTTAACTTCCCACATGATTATGAGCAGTTTGAAAGTTGTTTCATGCCTCTACACATCAAGACAAAAAAGTTGTTATCTCAGTGCATACAAGGCTTTGACAATACAAATAGCATACATTTTAATTTTACACCAAAGCACTTACTGCAAACCTACTGGAAACACCTTAGGTTTACTTTCCACATGATTATGAGCAGTTTGAAAGTTGTTTCATGCCTCTACATATCAAGACAAAAAAGTTGTTATCTCAGTGCATACAATGTTCTAACATTAAAGTAGTATACATTTCAATTTTCCACCAAAGTACTTACTGCAAACCTAATGGAAACACCTTAGGTTCACTTCCCACATAATTCTGAGATGTCTGAAAGTTGTTTCATGCCTCTGGACAAAAAGACAAAAAAGTTGTTGTCTGAGTGCTTACTGTGTTCTGACATTAAAGAAGTGTACATTTCAATTTTCCACCAAAGAGCATAGTGCAAACCTGATGGAAACATTTTAAGTTAACTTCCCACATGATTCTGAGTAGTTTGAAAGTTGTTTCATCCCTCTGTACAGCAAGACAAAAAAGCTGTTTTCTAAGTGCATGCAATTCTTTGAAATTAATGTATCATACATTTGAATTTTCCAACAAAGTGCAGAGTGCAAACCTGATGGAAACACCTTCGCTTAACCTCCCACATGATTCTGAATGGTTTGAAAGTTGCTTCATGCCTCTGAACAGGAAGATAAAAAAGTTGCTTTGTCAGTGCATACAATCCTCTGGGAATACAAATGGTACACATTTCAACTTTACACCAAAGTACTTGTGGCAAACCTAATGGAAACACCTTAGTTTAACTTTCCACATGATTATGAGTAGTTTGAAAGTTGTTTCATGCCTGTACACATCAGGACAAAAAAGTTGTTATCTCAGTGCATACAATGCTGTGACAATACTAATAGCATAGATTTCAATTTTACACCAAAGTACTTACTGCAAACCTAATGGAAACACCTTAGTTTAACTTTCCACATGATTATGAGTAGTTTGAAAGTTGTTTCATGCCTGTACACATCAGGACAAAAAAGTTGTTATCTCAGTGCATACAATGCTGTGACAATACTAATAGCATAGATTTCAATTTTACACCAAAGTACTTACTGCAAACCTAATGGAAACACCTTAGGTTAACTTCCCACATGATTCTGAGATGTCTGAAAGTTGTTTCATGCCTCTGGACATAAAGACAAAAATGTTGTTTTCTGAGTGCTTACAATGTTCTGACATAAAGTAGTGTACATTTCAATTTTCCACCAAAGAGCATATGGCAAACCTATTAGAAACATTTTAAGTTAACTTCCCACATGATTCTGAGTAGTTTGAAAGTTGTTCCATCCCTCTGTACAGCAAGACAAAAAAGTTGTTTTCTAAGTGCATGCAATGTTTGCAATTAAAGTAGTATACATTTGAATTTTCCACCAAAGTGCAGACTGCAAACTTGATAGAAAGACCTTAGCTTAACTTCCCACATGATTCTGAATGGTTTGAACGTTGTTTCATGCTTCTGAACAGCAAGACAAAAAAGTTGTTTTCCAAGTGCATACAAAGCTTTGGTAATGCAAATAGTACACATTTCAACTTTACACCAAAGTACTTGCTGTTAACCTAATGGAAACACCTTAGTTTAACTTTCCACATGATTATGAGTAGTTTGAAAGTTTTTTCATGCCTGTACACATCAGGACAAAAAAGTTGTTATCTCAGTGCATACAATGATGTGAGAATACTAATGGCATACATTTCAATTTTACACCAAAGTACTTACTGAAAACCTAATGGATACAGCTTAGGTTAACTTCCCACATGATTATGAGCAGTTTGAAAGTTGTTTCATGCCTCTACACATCAAGACAAATAAGTTGTTATCTTAGTGCATACAAGGCTTTGACAATACTAATAGCATAAATTTTAATTTTACACCAAAGCACTTACTGCAAACCTAATGGAAACACCTTAGGTTTACTTTCCACATGATTATGAGCAGTTTTAAAGTTCTTTCATGCCTCTACATATCAAGACAAAAAAGTTGTTATCTCAGTGCATACAATGTTCTAACATTAAAGTAGTATACATTTCAATTTTCCACCAAAGTACTTACTGCAAACCTAATGGAAACACCTTAGGTTCACTTCCCACATAATTCTGAGATGTCTGAAAGTTGTTTCATGCCTCTGGACAAAAAGACAAAAAAGTTGTTGTCTGAGTGCTTACTGTGTTCTGACATTAAAGTAGTGTACATTTCAATTTTCCACCAAAGAGCATACTGCAAACCTGATGGAAACATTTTAAGTTAACTTCCCACATGATTCTGAGTAGTTTGAAAGTTGTTTCATCCCTCTGTACAGCAAGACAAAAAAGCTGTTTTCTAAGTGCATGCAATTCTTTGAAATTAATGTATCATACATTTGAATTTTCCAACAAAGTGCAGAGTGCAAACCTGATGGAAACACCTTCGCTTAACCTCCCACATGATTCTGAATGGCTTGAAAGTTGCTTCATGCCTCTGAACTGGAAGATAAAAAGTTGCTTTGTCAGTGCATACAATGCTCTGGGAATACAAATGGTACACATTTCAACTTTACACCAAAGTACTTGTGGCAAACCTAATGGAAACACCTTAGTTTAACTTTCCACATGATTATGAGTAGTTTGAAAGTTGTTTCATGCCTGTACACATCATGACAAAAAAGTTGTTATCTCAGTGCATACAATGCTGTGACAATACTAATAGCATAGATTTCAATTTTACACCAAAGTACTTACTGCAAACCTAATGGAAACACCTTAGGTTAACTTCCCACATGATTCTGAGATGTCTGAAAGTTGTTTCATGCCTCTGGACATAAAGACAAAAATGTTGTTTTCTGAGTGCTTACAATGTTCTGACATAAAGTAGTGTACATTTCAATTTTCCACCAAAGAGCATATGGCAAACCTATTAGAAACATTTTAAGTTAACTTCCCACATGATTCTGAGTAGTTTGAAAGTTGTTCCATCCCTCTGTACAGCAAGACAAAAAAGTTGTTTTCTAAGTGCATGCAATGTTTGCAATTAAAGTAGTATACATTTGAATTTTCCACCAAAGTGCAGACTGCAAACCTGATAGAAAGACCTTAGCTTAACTTCCCACATGATTCTGAATGGTTTGAACGTTGTTTCATGCTTCTGAACAGCAAGACAAAAAAGTTGTTTTCCAAGTGCATACAAAGCTCTGGTAATGCAAATAGTACACATTTCAACTTTACACCAAAGTACTTGCTGTTAACCTAATGGAAACACCTTAGTTTAACTTTCCACATGATTATGAGTAGTTTGAAAGTTGTTTCATGCATGTACACATGAGGACAAAAAAGTTGTTATCTCAGTGCATACAATGCTGTGACAATACTAATAGAATACATTTCAATTTTACACCAAAGTACTTACTGCAAACCTAATGGAAACACCTTAGGTTAACTTCCCACATGATTCTGAGATGTCTGAAAGTTGTTTCATGCCTCTGGACATAAAGACAAAAATGTTGTTTTCTGAGTGCTTGCAATGTTCTGACATAAAGTAGTGCACATTTGAATTTTCCACCAAAGTGCAGAGTGCAAACCTGATAGAAACACCTTAGCTTAACTTCCCACATGATTCTGAATGGTTTGAACGTTGTTTCATGCTTCTGAACAGCAAGACAAAAAAGTTCTTTTCCAAGTGCATACAAAGCTCTGGTAATGCAAATAGTACACATTTCAACTTTACACCAAAGTACTTGCTGTTAACCTAATGGAAACACCTTAGTTTAACTTTCCACATGATTATGAGTAGTTTGAAAGTTTTTTCATGCATGTACACATCAGGACAAAAAAGTTGTTATCTCAGTGCATACAATGATGTGAGAATACTAATGGCATACATTTCAATTTTACACCAAAGTACTTACTGAAAACCTAATGGATACAGCTTAGGTTAACTTCCCACATGATTCTGAGATGTCTGAAAGTTGTTTCATGCCTCTGGACATAAAGACAAAAATGTTGTTTTCTGAGTTCTTGCAATGTTCTGACATAAAGTAGTGTACATTTGAATTTTCCACCAAAGTGCAGAGTGCAAACCTGATAGAAACACCTTAGCTTAACTTCCCACATGATTCTGAATGGTTTGAACGTTGTTTCATGCTTCTGAACAGCAAGACAAAAAAGTTGTTTTCTAAGTGCATACAAAGCTTTCGTAATGCAAATAGTACACATTTCAACTTTACACCAAAGTCCTTGCTGTAAACCTAATGGAAACACCTTAGTTTAACTTTCCACATGATTATGAGTAGTTTGAAAGTTTTTTCATGCATGTACACATCAGGACAAAAAAGTTGTTATCTCAGTGCATACAATGATGTGAGAATACTAATGGCATACATTTCAATTTTACTCCAAAGTACTTACTGAAAACCTAATGGAAACAGCTTAGGTTAACTTCCCACATGATTATGAGCAGTTTGAAAGTTGTTTCATGCCTCTACACATCAAGACAAAAAAGTTGTTATCTCAGTGCATACAAGGCTTTGACAATACAAATAGCATACATTTTAATTTTACACCAAAGCACTTACTGCAAACCTACTGGAAACACCTTAGGTTTACTTTCCACATGATTATGAGCAGTTTTAAACTTGTTTCATGCCTCTACATATCAAGACAAAAAAGTTGTTATCTCAGTGCATACAATGTTCTAACATTAAAGTAGTATACATTTCAATTTTCCACCAAAGTACTTACTGCAAACCTAATGGAAACACCTTAGGTTCACTTCCCACATAATTCTGAGATGTCTGAAAGTTGTTTCATGCCTCTGGACATAAAGACAAAAATGTTGTTTTCTGAGTGCTTACAATGTTCTGACATAAAGTAGTGTACATTTCAATTTTCCACCAAAGAGCATATTGCAAACCTATTAGAAACATTTTAAGTTAACTTCCCACATGATTATGAGCAGTTTGAAAGTTGTTTCATGCCTCTACACATCAAGACAAAAAAGTTGTTATCTCAGTGCATACAAGGCTTTGACAATACAAATAGCATACATTTTAATTTTACACCAAAGCACTTACTGCAAACCTACTGGAAACACCTTAGGTTTACTTTCCACATGATTATGAGCAGTTTGAAAGTCTTTTGCCTCTGGACAAAAAGACAAAAAAGTTGTTGTCTGAGTGCTTACTGTGTTCTGACATTAAAGTAGTGTACATTTCAATTTTCCACCAAAGAGCATAGTGCAAACCTGATGGAAACATTTTAAGTTAACTTCCCACATGATTCTGAGTAGTTTGAAAGTTGTTTCATCCCTCTGTACAGCAAGACAAAAAAGCTGTTTTCTAAGTGCATGCAATTCTTTGAAATTAATGTATCATACATTTGAATTTTCCAACAAAGTGCAGAGTGCAAACCTGATGGAAACACCTTCGCTTAACCTCCCACATGATTCTGAATGGTTTGAAAGTTGCTTCATGCCTCTGAACAGGAAGATAAAAAAGTTGCTTTGTCAGTGCATACAATGCTCTGGGAATACAAATGGTACACATTTCAACTTTACACCAAAGTACTTGTGGCAAACCTAATGGAAACACCTTAGTTTAACTTTCCACATGATTATGAGTAGTTTGAAAGTTGTTTCATGCCTGTACACATCATGACAAAAAAGTTGTTATCTCAGTGCATACAATGCTGTGACAATACTAATAGCATAGATTTCAATTTTACACCAAAGTACTTACTGCAAACCTAATGGATACAGCTTAGGTTAACTTCCCACATGATTATGAGCAGTTTGAAAGTTGTTTCATGCCTCTACACATCAAGACAAATAAGTTGTTATCTTAGTGCATACAAGGCTTTGACAATACTAATAGCATACATTTTAATTTTACACCAAAGCACTTACTGCAAACCTAATGGAAACACCTTAGGTTTACTTTCCACATGATTATGAGCAGTTTGAAAGTTGTTTCATGCCTCTACATATCAAGACAAAAAAGTTGTTATCTCAGTGCATACAATGTTCTAACATTAAAGTAGTATACATTTCAATTTTCCACCAAAGTACTTACTGCAAACCTAATGGAAACACCTTAGGTTAACTTCCCACATGATTCTGAGATGTCTGAAAGTTGTTTCATGCCTCTGGACATAAAGACAAAAAAGTTGTTTTCTGAGTGCTTACAATCTTCTGACATTAAAGTAGTGTACAATTCAATTTTCCACCAAAGAGCATAGTGCAAACCTGATGGAAACATTTTAAGTTAACTTCCGACATGATTCTGAGTAGTTTGAATGTTGTTTCATCCCTCTGTACAGCAAGACAAAAAAGCTGTTTTCTAAGTGCATGCAATTCTTTGAAATTAATGTATCATACATTTGAATTTTCCAACAAAGTGCAGAGTGCAAACCTGATGGAAACACCTTCGCTTAACCTCCCACATGATTCTGAATGGTTTGAAAGTTGCTTCATGCCTCTGAACAGGAAGATAAAAAAGTTGCTTTGTCAGTGCATACAATGCTCTGGGAATACAAATGGTACACATTTCAACTTTACACCAAAGTACTTGTGGCAAACCTAATGGAAACACCTTAGTTTAACTTTCCACATGATTATGAGTAGTTTGAAAGTTGTTTCATGCCTGTACACATCAGGACAAAAAAGTTGTTATCTCAGTGCATACAATGCTGTGACAATACTAATAGCATAGATTTCAATTTTACACCAAAGTACTTACTGCAAACCTAATGGAAACACCTTAGGTTAACTTCCCACATGATTCTGAGATGTCTGAAAGTTGTTTCATGCCTCTGGACATAAAGACAAAAATGTTGTTTTCTGAGTGCTTACAATGTTCTGACATAAAGTAGTGTACATTTCAATTTTCCACCAAACAGCATATTGCAAACCTATTAGAAACATTTTAAGTTAACTTCCCACATGATTCTGAGTAGTTTGAAAGTTGTTCCATCCCTCTGTACAGCAAGACAAAAAAGTTGTTTTCTAAGTGCATGCAATGTTTGCAATTAAAGTAGTATACATTTGAATTTTCCACCAAAGTGCAGACTGCAAACCTGATAGAAAGACGTTAGCTTAACTTCCCACATGATTCTGAATGGTTTGAACGTTGTTTCATGCTTCTGAACAGCAAGACAAAAAAGTTCTTTTCCAAGTGCATACAAAGCTCTGGTAATGCAAATAGTACACATTTCAACTTTACACCAAAGTACTTGCTGTTAACCTAATGGAAACACCTTAGTTTAACTTTCCACATGATTATGAGTAGTTTGAAAGTTTTTTCATGCATGTACACATCAGGACAAAAAAGTTGTTATCTCAGTGCATACAATGATGTGAGAATACTAATGGCATACATTTCAATTTTACACCAAAGTACTTACTGAAAACCTAATGGATACAGCTTAGGTTAACTTCCCACATGATTCTGAGACGTCTGAAAGTTGTTTCATGCCTCTGGACATAAAGACAAAAATGTTGTTTTCTGAGTGCTTACAATGTTCTGACATAAAGTAGTGTACATTTCAATTTTCCACCAAAGAGCATATTGCAAACCTATTAGAAACATTTTAAGTTAACTTCCCACATGATTCTGAGTAGTTTGAAAGTTGTTCCATCCCTCTGTACAGCAAGACAAAAAAGTTGTTTTCTAAGTGCATGCAATGTTTGCAATTAAAGTAGTATACATTTGAATTTTCCACCAAAGTGCAGACTGCAAACCTGATAGAAAGACCTTAGCTTAACTTCCCACATGATTCTGAATGGTTTGAACGTTGTTTCATGCTTCTGAACAGCAAGACAAAAAAGTTGTTTTCCAAGTGCATACAAAGCTCTGGTAATGCAAATAGTACACATTTCAACTTTACACCAAAGTACTTGCTGTTAACCTAATGGAAACACCTTAGTTTAACTTTCCACATGATTATGAGTAGTTTGAAAGTTTTTCCATGCATGTACACATCAGGACAAAAAAGTTGTTATCTCAGTGCATACAATGATGTGAGAATACTAATGGCATACATTTCAATTTTACACCAAAGTACTTACTGAAAACCTAATGGATACAGCTTAGGTTAACTTCCCACATGATTATGAGCAGTTTGAAAGTTGTTTCATGCCTCTACACATCAAGACAAATAAGTTGTTATCTTAGTGCATACAAGGCTTTGACAATACTAATAGCATACATTTTAATTTTACACCAAAGCACTTACTGCAAACCTAATGGAAACACCTTAGGTTTACTTTCCACATGATTATGAGCAGTTTGAAAGTTGTTTCATGCCTCTACATATCAAGACAAAAAAGTTGTTATCTCAGTGCATACAATGTTCTAACATTAAAGTAGTATACATTTCAATTTTCCACCAAAGTACTTACTGCAAACCTAATGGAAACACCTTAGGTTCACTTCCCACATAATTCTGAGATGTCTGAAAGTTGTTTCATGCCTCTGGACAAAAAGACAAAAAAGTTGTTGTCTGAGTGCTTACTGTGTTCTGACATTAAAGTAGTATACATTTGAATTTTCCACCAAAGTGCAGACTGCAAACCTGATAGAAAGACCTTAGCTTAACTTCCCACATGATTCTGAATGGTTTGAACGTTGTTTCATGCTTCTGAACAGCAAGACAAAAAAGTTCTTTTCCAAGTGCATACAAAGCTCTGGTAATGCAAATAGTACACATTTCAACTTTACACCAAAGTACTTGCTGTTAACCTAATGGAAACACCTTAGTTTAACTTTCCACATGATTATGAGTAGTTTGAAAGTTTTTTCATGCATGTACACATCAGGACAAAAAAGTTGTTATCTCAGTGCATACAATGATGTGAGAATACTAATGGCATACATTTCAATTTTACACCAAAGTACTTACTGAAAACCTAATGGATACAGCTTAGGTTAACTTCCCACATGATTCTGAGATGTCTGAAAGTTGTTTCATGCCTCTGGACATAAAGACAAAAATGTTGTTTTCTGAGTTCTTGCAATGTTCTGACATAAAGTAGTGTACATTTGAATTTTCCACCAAAGTGCAGAGTGCAAACCTGATAGAAACACCTTAGCTTAACTTCCCACATGATTCTGAATGGTTTGAACGTTGTTTCATGCTTCTGAACAGCAAGACAAAAAAGTTGTTTTCTAAGTGCATACAAAGCTTTCGTAATGCAAATAGTACACATTTCAACTTTACACCAAAGTCCTTGCTGTAAACCTAATGGAAACACCTTAGTTTAACTTTCCACATGATTATGAGTAGTTTGAAAGTTTTTTCATGCATGTACACATCAGGACAAAAAAGTTGTTATCTCAGTGCATACAATGATGTGAGAATACTAATGGCATACATTTCAATTTTACTCCAAAGTACTTACTGAAAACCTAATGGAAACAGCTTAGGTTAACTTCCCACATGATTATGAGCAGTTTGAAAGTTGTTTCATGCCTCTACACATCAAGACAAAAAAGTTGTTATCTCAGTGCATACAAGGCTTTGACAATACAAATAGCATACATTTTAATTTTACACCAAAGCACTTACTGCAAACCTACTGGAAACACCTTAGGTTTACTTTCCACATGATTATGAGCAGTTTTAAACTTGTTTCATGCCTCTACATATCAAGACAAAAAAGTTGTTATCTCAGTGCATACAATGTTCTAACATTAAAGTAGTATACATTTCAATTTTCCACCAAAGTACTTACTGCAAACCTAATGGAAACACCTTAGGTTCACTTCCCACATAATTCTGAGATGTCTGAAAGTTGTTTCATGCCTCTGGACATAAAGACAAAAATGTTGTTTTCTGAGTGCTTACAATGTTCTGACATAAAGTAGTGTACATTTCAATTTTCCACCAAAGAGCATATTGCAAACCTATTAGAAACATTTTAAGTTAACTTCCCACATGATTATGAGCAGTTTGAAAGTTGTTTCATGCCTCTACACATCAAGACAAAAAAGTTGTTATCTCAGTGCATACAAGGCTTTGACAATACAAATAGCATACATTTTAATTTTACACCAAAGCACTTACTGCAAACCTACTGGAAACACCTTAGGTTTACTTTCCACATGATTATGAGCAGTTTGAAAGTCTTTTGCCTCTGGACAAAAAGACAAAAAAGTTGTTGTCTGAGTGCTTACTGTGTTCTGACATTAAAGTAGTGTACATTTCAATTTTCCACCAAAGAGCATAGTGCAAACCTGATGGAAACATTTTAAGTTAACTTCCCACATGATTCTGAGTAGTTTGAAAGTTGTTTCATCCCTCTGTACAGCAAGACAAAAAAGCTGTTTTCTAAGTGCATGCAATTCTTTGAAATTAATGTATCATACATTTGAATTTTCCAACAAAGTGCAGAGTGCAAACCTGATGGAAACACCTTCGCTTAACCTCCCACATGATTCTGAATGGTTTGAAAGTTGCTTCATGCCTCTGAACAGGAAGATAAAAAAGTTGCTTTGTCAGTGCATACAATGCTCTGGGAATACAAATGGTACACATTTCAACTTTACACCAAAGTACTTGTGGCAAACCTAATGGAAACACCTTAGTTTAACTTTCCACATGATTATGAGTAGTTTGAAAGTTGTTTCATGCCTGTACACATCATGACAAAAAAGTTGTTATCTCAGTGCATACAATGCTGTGACAATACTAATAGCATAGATTTCAATTTTACACCAAAGTACTTACTGCAAACCTAATGGATACAGCTTAGGTTAACTTCCCACATGATTATGAGCAGTTTGAAAGTTGTTTCATGCCTCTACACATCAAGACAAATAAGTTGTTATCTTAGTGCATACAAGGCTTTGACAATACTAATAGCATACATTTTAATTTTACACCAAAGCACTTACTGCAAACCTAATGGAAACACCTTAGGTTTACTTTCCACATGATTATGAGCAGTTTGAAAGTTGCTTCATGCCTCTACATATCAAGACAAAAAAGTTGTTATCTCAGTGCATACAATGTTCTAACATTAAAGTAGTATACATTTCAATTTTCCACCAAAGTACTTACTGCAAACCTAATGGAAACACCTTAGGTTAACTTCCCACATGATTCTGAGATGTCTGAAAGTTGTTTCATGCCTCTGGACATAAAGACAAAAAAGTTGTTTTCTGAGTGCTTACAATCTTCTGACATTAAAGTAGTGTACAATTCAATTTTCCACCAAAGAGCATAGTGCAAACCTGATGGAAACATTTTAAGTTAACTTCCGACATGATTCTGAGTAGTTTGAATGTTGTTTCATCCCTCTGTACAGCAAGACAAAAAAGCTGTTTTCTAAGTGCATGCAATTCTTTGAAATTAATGTATCATACATTTGAATTTTCCAACAAAGTGCAGAGTGCAAACCTGATGGAAACACCTTCGCTTAACCTCCCACATGATTCTGAATGGTTTGAAAGTTGCTTCATGCCTCTGAACAGGAAGATAAAAAAGTTGCTTTGTCAGTGCATACAATGCTCTGGGAATACAAATGGTACACATTTCAACTTTACACCAAAGTACTTGTGGCAAACCTAATGGAAACACCTTAGTTTAACTTTCCACATGATTATGAGTAGTTTGAAAGTTGTTTCATGCCTGTACACATCAGGACAAAAAAGTTGTTATCTCAGTGCATACAATGCTGTGACAATACTAATAGCATAGATTTCAATTTTACACCAAAGTACTTACTGCAAACCTAATGGAAACACCTTAGGTTAACTTCCCACATGATTCTGAGATGTCTGAAAGTTGTTTCATGCCTCTGGACATAAAGACAAAAATGTTGTTTTCTGAGTGCTTACAATGTTCTGACATAAAGTAGTGTACATTTCAATTTTCCACCAAACAGCATATTGCAAACCTATTAGAAACATTTTAAGTTAACTTCCCACATGATTCTGAGTAGTTTGAAAGTTGTTCCATCCCTCTGTACAGCAAGACAAAAAAGTTGTTTTCTAAGTGCATGCAATGTTTGCAATTAAAGTAGTATACATTTGAATTTTCCACCAAAGTGCAGACTGCAAACCTGATAGAAAGACGTTAGCTTAACTTCCCACATGATTCTGAATGGTTTGAACGTTGTTTCATGCTTCTGAACAGCAAGACAAAAAAGTTCTTTTCCAAGTGCATACAAAGCTCTGGTAATGCAAATAGTACACATTTCAACTTTACACCAAAGTACTTGCTGTTAACCTAATGGAAACACCTTAGTTTAACTTTCCACATGATTATGAGTAGTTTGAAAGTTTTTTCATGCATGTACACATCAGGACAAAAAAGTTGTTATCTCAGTGCATACAATGATGTGAGAATACTAATGGCATACATTTCAATTTTACACCAAAGTACTTACTGAAAACCTAATGGATACAGCTTAGGTTAACTTCCCACATGATTCTGAGATGTCTGAAAGTTGTTTCATGCCTCTGGACATAAAGACAAAAATGTTGTTTTCTGAGTTCTTGCAATGTTCTGACATAAAGTAGTGTACATTTGAATTTTCCACCAAAGTGCAGAGTGCAAACCTGATAGAAACACCTTAGCTTAACTTCCCACATGATTCTGAATGGTTTGAACGTTGTTTCATGCTTCTGAACAGCAAGACAAAAAAGTTGTTTTCTAAGTGCATACAAAGCTTTCGTAATGCAAATAGTACACATTTCAACTTTACACCAAAGTCCTTGCTGTAAACCTAATGGAAACACCTTAGTTTAACTTTCCACATGATGATGAGTAGTTTGAAAGTTTTTTCATGCCTGTACACATCAGGACAAAAAAGTTGTTATCTCAGTGCATACAATGATGTGAGAATACTAATGGCATACATTTCAATTTTACACCAAAGTACTTACTGAAAACCTAATGGAAACAGCTTAGGTTAACTTCCCACATGATTATGAGCAGTTTGAAAGTTGTTTCATGCCTCTACACATCAAGACAAAAAAGTTGTTATCTCAGTGCATACAAGGCTTTGACAATACAAATAGCATACATTTCAATTTTCCACCAAAGTACTTACTGCAAACCTAATGGAAACACCTTAGGTTCACTTCCCACATAATTCTGAGATGTCTGAAAGTTGTTTCATGCCTCTGGACAAAAAGACAAAAAAGTTGTTGTCTGAGTGCTTACTGTGTTCTGACATTAAAGTAGTGTACATTTCAATTTTCCAACAAAGAGCATAGTGCAAACCTGATGGAAACATTTTAAGTTAACTTCCCACATGATTCTGAGTAGTTTGAAAGTTGTTTCATCCCTCTGTACAGCAAGACAAAAAAGCTGTTTTCTAAGTGCATGCAATTCTTTGAAATTAAAGTATAATACATTTGAATTTTCCAACAAAGTGCAGAGTGCAAACCTCATGGAAACACCTTAGCTTAACCTCCCACATGATTCTGAATGGTTTGAAAGTTGCTTCATGCCTCTGAACAGGAAGATAAAAAAGTTGCTTTGTCAGTGCATACAATGCTCTGGGAATACAAATGGTGCACATTTCAACTTTACACCAAAGTACTTGTGGCAAACCTAATGGAAACACCTTAGTTTAACTTTCCACATGATTATGAGTAGTTTGAAAGTTGTTTCATGCCTGTACAGATCAGGACAAAAAAGTTGTTATCTCAGTGCATACAATGCTGTGACAACACTAATAGCATAGATTTCAATTTTACACCAAAGTACTTACTGCAAACCTAATGGAAACACCTTAGGTTAACTTCCCACATGATTCTGAGATGTCTGAAAGTTGTTTCATGCCTCTGGACATAAAGACAAAAATGTTGTTTTCTGAGTGCTTACAATGTTCTGACATAAAGTAGTGTACATTTCAATTTTCCACCAAAGAGCATATTGCAAACCTATTAGAAACATTTTAAGTTAACTTCCCACATGATTCTGAGTAGTTTGAAAGTTGTTCCATCCCTCTGTACAGCAAGACAAAAAAGTTGTTTTCTAAGTGCATGCAATGTTTGCAATTAAAGTAGTATACATTTGAATTTTCCACCAAAGTGCAGAGTGCAAACCTGATAGAAAGACCTTAGCTTAACTTCCCACATGATTCTGAATGGTTTGAACGTTGTTTCATGCTTCTGAACAGCAAGACAAAAAAGTTGTTTTCCAAGTGCATACAAAGCTTTGGTAATTCAAATAGTACACATTTCAACTTTACACCAAAGTACTTGCTGTTAACCTAATGGAAACACCTTAGTTTAACTTTCCACATGATTAGGAGTAGTTTGAAAGTTTTTTCATGCCTGTACACATCAGGACAAAAAAGTTGTTATCTCAGTGCATACAATGATGTGAGAATACTAATGGCATACATTTCAATTTTACACCAAAGTACTTACTGAAAACCTAATGGATACAGCTTAGGTTAACTTCCCACATGATTATGAGCAGTTTGAAAGTTGTTTCATGCCTCTACACATCAAGACAAATAAGTTGTTATCTTAGTGCATACAAGGCTTTGACAATACTAATAGCATACATTTTAATTTTACACCAAAGCACTTACTGCAAACCTAATGGAAACACCTTAGGTGTACTTTCCACATGGTTATGAGCAGTTTTAAAGTTCTTTCATGCCTCTACATATCAAGACAAAAAAGTTGTTATCTCAGTGCATACAATGTTCTAACATTAAAGTAGTATACATTTCAATTTTCCACCAAAGTACTTACTGCAAACCTAATGGAAACACCTTAGGTTCACTTCCCACATAATTCTGAGATGTCTGAAAGTTGTTTCATGCCTCTGGACAAAAAGACAAAAAAGTTGTTGTCTGAGTGCTTACTGTGTTCTCACATTAAAGTAGTGTACATTTCAATTTTCCACCAAAGAGCATACTGCAAACCTGATGGAAACATTTTAAGTTAACTTCCGACATGATTCTGAGTAGTTTGAATGTTGTTTCATCCCTCTGTACAGCAAGACAAAAAAGCTGTTTTCTAAGTGCATGCAATTCTTTGAAATTAAAGTATAATACATTTGAATTTTCCAACAAAGTGCAGAGTGCAAACCTGATGGAAACACCTTAGCTTAACCTCCCACATGATTCTGAATGGTTTGAAAGTTGCTTCATGCCTCTGAACAGCAAGAGAAAAAAGTTGCTTTGTCAGTGCATACAATGCTCTGGGAATACAAATGGTACACATTTCAACTTTACACCAAAGTACTTCCGGCAAACCTAATGGAAACATCTTAGTATAACTTTCCACATGATTATGAGTAGTTTGAAAGTTGTTTCATGCCTGTACACATGAGGACAAAAAAGTTGTTATCTCAGTGCATACAATGCTGTGACAATACTAATAGAATACATTTCAATTTTACACCAAAGTACTTACTGCAAACCTAATGGAAACACCTTAGGTTAACTTCCCACATGATTCTGAGATGTCTGAAAGTTGTTTCATGCCTCTGGACATAAAGACAAAAATGTTGTTTTCTGAGTGCTTACAATGTTCTGACATAAAGTAGTGTACATTTCAATTTTCCACCAAAGAGCATATTGCAAACCTATTAGAAACATTTTAAGTTAACTTCCCACATGATTCTGAGTAGTTTGAAAGTTGTTCCATCCCTCTGTACAGCAAGACAAAAAAGTTGTTTTCTAAGTGCATGCAATGTTTGCAATTAAAGTAGTATACATTTGAATTTTCCACCAAAGTGCAGACTGCAAACCTGATAGAAAGACCTTAGCTTAACTTCCCACATGATTCTGAATGGTTTGAACGTTGTTTCATGCTTCTGAACAGCAAGACAAAAAAGTTCTTTTCCAAGTGCATACAAAGCTCTGGTAATGCAAATAGTACACATTTCAACTTTACACCAAAGTACTTGCTGTTAACCTAATGGAAACACCTTAGTTTAACTTTCCACATGATTATGAGTAGTTTGAAAGTTTTTTCATGCATGTACACATCAGGACAAAAAAGTTGTTATCTCAGTGCATACAATGATGTGAGAATACTAATGGCATACATTTCAATTTTACACCAAAGTACTTACTGAAAACCTAATGGATACAGCTTAGGTTAACTTCCCACATGATTATGAGCAGTTTGAAAGTTGTTTCATGCCTCTACACATCAAGACAAATAAGTTGTTATCTTAGTGCATACAAGGCTTTGAGAATACTAACAGCATACATTTTAATTTTACACCAAAGCACTTACTGCAAACCTAATGGAAACACCTTAGGTTTACTTTCCACATGATTATGAGCAGTTTGAAAGTTCTTTCATGCCTCTACATATCAAGACAAAAAAGTTGTTATCTCAGTGCATACAATGTTCTAACATTAAAGTAGTATACATTTCAATTTTCCACCAAAGTACTTACTGCAAACCTAATGGAAACACCTTAGGTTCACTTCCCACATAATTCTGAGATGTCTGAAAGTTGTTTCATGCCTCTGGACAAAAAGACAAAAAAGTTGTTGTCTGAGTGCTTACTGTGTTCTGACATTAAAGTAGTGTACATTTCAATTTTCCACCAAAGAGCATACTGCAAACCTGATGGAAACATTTTAAGTTAACTTCCCACATGATTCTGAGTAGTTTGAAAGTTGTTTCATCCCTCTGTACAGCAAGACAAAAAAGCTGTTTTCTAAGTGCATGCAATTCTTTGAAATTAATGTATCATACATTTGAATTTTCCAACAAAGTGCAGAGTGCAAACCTGATGGAAACACCTTCGCTTAACCTCCCACATGATTCTGAATGGTTTGAAAGTTGCTTCATGCCTCTGAACAGGAAGATAAAAAAGTTGCTTTGTCAGTGCATACAATGCTCTGGGAATACAAATGGTACACATTTCAACTTTACACCAAAGTACTTGTGGCAAACCTAATGGAAACACCTTAGTTTAACTTTCCACATGATTATGAGTAGTTTGAAAGTTGTTTCATGCCTGTACACATCAGGACAAAAAAGTTGTTATCTCAGTGCATACAATGCTGTGACAATACTAATAGCATAGATTTCAATTTTACACCAAAGTACTTACTGCAAACCTAATGGAAACACCTTAGGTTAACTTCCCACATGATTCTGAGACGTCTGAAAGTTGTTTCATGCCTCTGGACATAAAGACAAAAATGTTGTTTTCTGAGTGCTTACAATGTTCTGACATAAAGTAGTGTACATTTCAATTTTCCACCAAAGAGCATATTGCAAACCTATTAGAAACATTTTAAGTTAACTTCCCACATGATTCTGAGTAGTTTGAAAGTTGTCCCATCCCTCTGTACAGCAAGACAAAAAAGTTGTTTTCTAAGTGCATGCAATGTTTGCAATTAAAGTAGTATACATTTGAATTTTCCACCAAAGTGCAGACTGCAAACCTGATAGAAAGACCTTAGCTTAACTTCCCACATGATTCTGAATGGTTTGAACGTTGTTTCATGCTTCTGAACAGCAAGACAAAAAAGTTGTTTTCCAAGTGCATACAAAGCTCTGGTAATGCAAATAGTACACATTTCAACTTTACACCAAAGTACTTGCTGTTAACATAATGGAAACACCTTAGTTTAACTTTCCACATGATTATGAGTAGTTTGAAAGTTTTTTCATGCATGTACACATCAGGACAAAAAAGTTGTTATCTCAGTGCATACAATGATGTGAGAATACTAATGGCATACATTTCAATTTTACACCAAAGTACTTACTGAAAACCTAATGGATACAGCTTAGGTTAACTTCCCACATGATTATGAGCAGTTTGAAAGTTGTTTCATGCCTCTACACATCAAGACAAATAAGTTGTTATCTTAGTGCATACAAGGCTTTGACAATACTAACAGCATACATTTTAATTTTACACCAAAGCACTTACTGCAAACCTAATGGAAACACCTTAGGTTTACTTTCCACATGATTATGAGCAGTTTGAAAGTTCTTTCATGCCTCTACATATCAAGACAAAAAAGTTGTTATCTCAGTGCATACAATGTTCTAACATTAAAGTAGTATACATTTCAATTTTCCACCAAAGTACTTACTGCAAACCTAATGGAAACACCTTAGGTTCACTTCCCACATAATTCTGAGATGTCTGAAAGTTGTTTCATGCCTCTGGACAAAAAGACAAAAAAGTTGTTGTCTGAGTGCTTACTGTGTTCTGACATTAAAGTAGTGTACATTTCAATTTTCCACCAAAGAGCATACTGCAAACCTGATGGAAACATTTTAAGTTAACTTCCCACATGATTCTGAGTAGTTTGAAAGTTGTTTCATCCCTCTGTACAGCAAGACAAAAAAGCTGTTTTCTAAGTGCATGCAATTCTTTGAAATTAATGTATCATACATTTGAATTTTCCAACAAAGTGCAGAGTGCAAACCTGATGGAAACACCTTCGCTTAACCTCCCACATGATTCTGAATGGTTTGAAAGTTGCTTCATGCCTCTGAACAGGAAGATAAAAAAGTTGCTTTGTCAGTGCATACAATGCTCTGGGAATACAAATGGTACACATTTCAACTTTACACCAAAGTACTTGTGGCAAACCTAATGGAAACACCTTAGTTTAACTTTCCACATGATTATGAGTAGTTTGAAAGTTGTTTCATGCCTGTACACATCATGACAAAAAAGTTGTTATTTCAGTGCATACAATGCTGTGACAATACTAATAGCATAGATTTCAATTTTACACCAAAGTACTTACTGCAAACCTAATGGAAACACCTTAGGTTAACTTCCCACATGATTCTGAGACGTCTGAAAGTTGTTTCATGCCTCTGGACATAAAGACAAAAATGTTGTTTTCTGAGTGCTTACAATGTTCTGACATAAAGTAGTGTACATTTCAATTTTCCACCAAAGAGCATATTGCAAACCTATTAGAAACATTTTAAGTTAACTTCCCACATGATTCTGAGTAGTTTGAAAGTTGTTCCATCCCTCTGTACAGCAAGACAAAAAAGTTGTTTTCTAAGTGCATGCAATGTTTGCAATTAAAGTAGTATACATTTGAATTTTCCACCAAAGTGCAGACTGCAAACCTGATAGAAAGACCTTAGCTTAACTTCCCACATGATTCTGAATGGTTTGAACGTTGTTTCATGCTTCTGAACAGCAAGACAAAAAAGTTGTTTTCCAAGTGCATACAAAGCTTTGGTAATGCAAATAGTACACATTTCAACTTTACACCAAAGTACTTGCTGTTAACCTAATGGAAACACCTTAGTTTAACTTTCCACATGATTATGAGTAGTTTGAAAGTTTTTTCATGCCTGTACACATCAGGACAAAAAAGTTGTTATCTCAGTGCATACAATGATGTGAGAATACTAATGGCATACATTTCAATTTTACACCAAAGTACTTACTGAAAACCTAATGGATACAGCTTAGGTTAACTTCCCACATGATTATGAGCAGTTTGAAAGTTGTTTCATGCCTCTACACATCAAGACAAATAAGTTGTTATCTTAGTGCATACAAGGCTTTGACAATACTAATAGCATACATTTTAATTTTACACCAAAGCACTTACTGCAAACCTAATGGAAACACCTTAGGTTTACTTTCCACATGATTATGAGCAGTTTGAAAGTTGTTTCATGCCTCTACATATCAAGACAAAAAAGTTGTTATCTCAGTGCATACAATGTTCTAACATTAAAGTAGTATACATTTCAATTTTCCACCAAAGTACTTACTGCAAACCCAATGGAAACACCTTAGGTTCACTTCCCACATAATTCTGAGATGTCTGAAAGTTGTTTCATGCCTCTGGACAAAAAGACAAAAAAGTTGTTGTCTGAGTGCTTACTGTGTTCTGACATTAAAGTAGTGTACATTTCAATTTTCCACCAAAGAGCATACTGCAAACCTGATGGAAACATTTTAAGTTAACTTCCCACATGATTCTGAGTAGTTTGAAAGTTGTTTCATCCCTCTGTACAGCAAGACAAAAAAGCTGTTTTCTAAGTGCATGCAATTCTTTGAAATTAATGTATCATACATTTGAATTTTCCAACAAAGTGCAGAGTGCAAACCTGATGGAAACACCTTCGCTTAACCTCCCACATGATTCTGAATGGCTTGAAAGTTGCTTCATGCCTCTGAACTGGAAGATAAAAAAGTTGCTTTGTCAGTGCATACAATGCTCTGGGAATACAAATGGTACACATTTCAACTTTACACCAAAGTACTTGTGGCAAACCTAATGGAAACACCTTAGTTTAACTTTCCACATGATTATGAGTAGTTTGAAAGTTGTTTCATGCCTGTACACATCATGACAAAAAAGTTGTTATCTCAGTGCATACAATGCTGTGACAATACTAATAGCATAGATTTCAATTTTACACCAAAGTACTTACTGCAAACCTAATGGAAACACCTTAGGTTAACTTCCCACATGATTCTGAGATGTCTGAAAGTTGTTTCATGCCTCTGGACATAAAGACAAAAATGTTGTTTTCTGAGTGCTTACAATGTTCTGACATAAAGTAGTGTACATTTCAATTTTCCACCAAAGAGCATATGGCAAACCTATTAGAAACATTTTAAGTTAACTTCCCACATGATTCTGAGTAGTTTGAAAGTTGTTCCATCCCTCTGTACAGCAAGACAAAAAAGTTGTTTTCTAAGTGCATGCAATGTTTGCAATTAAAGTAGTATACATTTGAATTTTCCACCAAAGTGCAGACTGCAAACTTGATAGAAAGACCTTAGCTTAACTTCCCACATGATTCTGAATGGTTTGAACGTTGTTTCATGCTTCTGAACAGCAAGACAAAAAAGTTGTTTTCCAAGTGCATACAAAGCTTTGGTAATGCAAATAGTACACATTTCAACTTTACACCAAAGTACTTGCTGTTAACCTAATGGAAACACCTTAGTTTAACTTTCCACATGATTATGAGTAGCTTGAAAGTTGTTTCATGCATGTACACATCAGGACAAAAAAGTTGTTATCTCAGTGCATACAATGCTGCGACAATACTAATAGAATACATTTCAATTTTACACCAAAGTACTTACTGCAAACCTAATGGAAACACCTTAGGTTAACTTCCCACATGATTCTGAGATGTCTGAAAGTTGTTTCATGCCTCTGGACATAAAGACAAAAATGTTGTTTTCTGAGTGCTTGCAATGTTCTGACATAAAGTAGTGTACATTTGAATTTTCCACCAAAGTGCAGAGTGCAAACCTGATAGAAACACCTTAGCTTAACTTCCCACATGATTCTGAATGGTTTGAACGTTGTTTCATGCTTCTGAACAGCAAGACAAAAAAGTTGTTTTCTCAGTGCATACAAAGCTTTCGTAATGCAAATAGTACACATTTCAACTTTACACCAAAGTCCTTGCTGTAAACCTAATGGAAACACCTTAGTTTAACTTTCCACATGATTATGAGTAGTTTGAAAGTTTTTTCATGCCTGTACACATCAGGACAAAAAAGTTGTTATCTCAGTGCATACAATGCTGTGACAATACTAATAGCATAGATTTCAATTTTACACCAAAGTACTTACTGCAAACCTAATGGAAACACCTTAGTTTAACTTTCCACATGATTATGAGTAGTTTGAAAGTTGTTTCATGCCTGTACACATCAGGACAAAAAAGTTGTTATCTCAGTGCATACAATGCTGTGACAATACTAATAGCATAGATTTCAATTTTACACCAAAGTACTTACTGCAAACCTAATGGAAACACCTTAGGTTAACTTCCCACATGATTCTGAGACGTCTGAAAGTTGTTTCATGCCTCTGGACATAAAGACAAAAATGTTGTTTTCTGAGTGCTTACAATGTTCTGACATAAAGTAGTGTACATTTCAATTTTCCACCAAAGAGCATATTGCAAACCTATTAGAAACATTTTAAGTTAACTTCCCACATGATTCTGAGTAGTTTGAAAGTTGTTCCATCCCTCTGTACAGCAAGACAAAAAAGTTGTTTTCTAAGTGCATGCAATGTTTGCAATTAAAGTAGTATACATTTGAATTTTCCACCAAAGTGCAGACTGCAAACCTGATAGAAAGACCTTAGCTTAACTTCCCACATGATTCTGAATGGTTTGAACGTTGTTTCATGCTTCTGAACAGCAAGACAAAAAAGTTGTTTTCCAAGTGCATACAAAGCTCTGGTAATGCAAATAGTACACATTTCAACTTTACACCAAAGTACTTGCTGTTAACCTAATGGAAACACCTTAGTTTAACTTTCCACATGATTATGAGTAGTTTGAAAGTTTTTCCATGCATGTACACATCAGGACAAAAAAGTTGTTATCTCAGTGCATACAATGATGTGAGAATACTAATGGCATACATTTCAATTTTACACCAAAGTACTTACTGAAAACCTAATGGATACAGCTTAGGTTAACTTCCCACATGATTATGAGCAGTTTGAAAGTTGTTTCATGCCTCTACACATCAAGACAAATAAGTTGTTATCTTAGTGCATACAAGGCTTTGACAATACTAATAGCATACATTTTAATTTTACACCAAAGCACTTACTGCAAACCTAATGGAAACACCTTAGGTTTACTTTCCACATGATTATGAGCAGTTTGAAAGTTGTTTCATGCCTCTACATATCAAGACAAAAAAGTTGTTATCTCAGTGCATACAATGTTCTAACATTAAAGTAGTATACATTTCAATTTTCCACCAAAGTACTTACTGCAAACCTAATGGAAACACCTTAGGTTCACTTCCCACATAATTCTGAGATGTCTGAAAGTTGTTTCATGCCTCTGGACAAAAAGACAAAAAAGTTGTTGTCTGAGTGCTTACTGTGTTCTGACATTAAAGTAGTATACATTTGAATTTTCCACCAAAGTGCAGACTGCAAACCTGATAGAAAGACCTTAGCTTAACTTCCCACATGATTCTGAATGGTTTGAACGTTGTTTCATGCTTCTGAACAGCAAGACAAAAAAGTTCTTTTCCAAGTGCATACAAAGCTCTGGTAATGCAAATAGTACACATTTCAACTTTACACCAAAGTACTTGCTGTTAACCTAATGGAAACACCTTAGTTTAACTTTCCACATGATTATGAGTAGTTTGAAAGTTTTTTCATGCATGTACACATCAGGACAAAAAAGTTGTTATCTCAGTGCATACAATGATGTGAGAATACTAATGGCATACATTTCAATTTTACACCAAAGTACTTACTGAAAACCTAATGGATACAGCTTAGGTTAACTTCCCACATGATTCTGAGATGTCTGAAAGTTGTTTCATGCCTCTGGACATAAAGACAAAAATGTTGTTTTCTGAGTTCTTGCAATGTTCTGACATAAAGTAGTGTACATTTGAATTTTCCACCAAAGTGCAGAGTGCAAACCTGATAGAAACACCTTAGCTTAACTTCCCACATGATTCTGAATGGTTTGAACGTTGTTTCATGCTTCTGAACAGCAAGACAAAAAAGTTGTTTTCTAAGTGCATACAAAGCTTTCGTAATGCAAATAGTACACATTTCAACTTTACACCAAAGTCCTTGCTGTAAACCTAATGGAAACACCTTAGTTTAACTTTCCACATGATTATGAGTAGTTTGAAAGTTTTTTCATGCATGTACACATCAGGACAAAAAAGTTGTTATCTCAGTGCATACAATGATGTGAGAATACTAATGGCATACATTTCAATTTTACTCCAAAGTACTTACTGAAAACCTAATGGAAACAGCTTAGGTTAACTTCCCACATGATTATGAGCAGTTTGAAAGTTGTTTCATGCCTCTACACATCAAGACAAAAAAGTTGTTATCTCAGTGCATACAAGGCTTTGACAATACAAATAGCATACATTTTAATTTTACACCAAAGCACTTACTGCAAACCTACTGGAAACACCTTAGGTTTACTTTCCACATGATTATGAGCAGTTTTAAACCTGTTTCATGCCTCTACATATCAAGACAAAAAAGTTGTTATCTCAGTGCATACAATGTTCTAACATTAAAGTAGTATACATTTCAATTTTCCACCAAAGTACTTACTGCAAACCTAATGGAAACACCTTAGGTTCACTTCCCACATAATTCTGAGATGTCTGAAAGTTGTTTCATGCCTCTGGACAAAAAGACAAAAAAGTTGTTGTCTGAGAGCTTACTGTGTTCTGACATTAAAGTAGTGTACATTTCATATTTTCCAACAAAGAGCATAGTGCAAACCTGATGGAAACATTTTAAGTTAACTTCCCACATGATTCTGAGTAGTTTGAAAGTTGTTTCATCCCTCTGTCTACAGCAAGGACAAAAAAGCTGTTTTCTAAGTGCATGCAATTCTTTGAAATTAATGTATCATACATTTGAATTTTCCAACAAAGTGCAGAGTGCAAACCTGATGGAAACACCTTAGCTTAACCTCCCACATGATTCTGAATGGTTTGAAAGTTGCTTCATGCCTCTGAACAGGAAGATAAAAAAGTTGCTTTGTCAGTGCATACAATGCTCTGGGATTACAAATGGTGCACATTTCAACTTTACACCAAAGTACTTGTGGCAAACCTAATGGATACACCCTTAGTTTAACTTTCCACATGATTATGAGTAGTTTGAAAGTTGTTTCATGCCTGTACACATCAGGACAAAAAAGTTGTTATCTCAGTGCATACAATGATGTGAGAATACTAATGGCATACATTTCAATTTTACACCAAAGTACTTACTGAAAACCTAATGGAAACAGGCTTAGGTTAACTTCCCACATGATTATGAGCAGTTTGAAAGTTGTTTCATGCCTCTACACATCAAGACAAAAAAGTTGTTATCTCAGTGCATACAAGGCTTTGACAATACAAATAGCATACATTTTAATTTTACACCAAAGCACCTTACTGCAAACCTACTGGAAACACCTTAGGTTTACTTTCCACATGATTATGAGCAGTTTGAAAGTCTTTTGCCCTCTGGACAAAAAGACAAAAAAGTTGTTGTCTTGAGTGCTTACTGTGTTCTGACATTAAAGTAGTGTACATTTCAATTTTCCACCAAAGAGCATAGTGCAAACCTGATGGAAAACATTTTAAGTTAACTTCCCACATGATTCTGAGTAGTTTGAAAGTTGTTTCATCCCTCTGTACAGCAAGACAAAAAAAGCTGTTTTCTAAGTGCATGCAATTCTTTGAAATTAATGTATCATACATTTGAATTTTCCAACAAAGTGCAGAGTGCAAACCTGATGGAAACACCTTCGCTTAAACCTCCCACATGATTCTGAATGGTTTGAAAGTTGCTTCATGCCTCTGAACAGGAAGATAAAAAAGTTGCTTTGTCAGTGCATACAATGCTCTGGGAATACAAATGGTACACATTTCAACTTTACAACCAAAGTACTTGTGGCAAACCTAATGGAAACACCTTAGTTTAACGTTCCACATGATTATGAGTAGTTTGAAAGTTGTTTCATGCCTGTACAACATCATGACAAAAAAGTTGTTATCTCAGTGCATACAAATGCTGTGACAATACTAATAGCATAGATTTCAATTTTACACCAAAGTACTTACTGCAAACCTAATGGATACAGCTTAGGTTAACTTCCCACATGATTATTGAGCAGTTTTGAAAGTTGTTTCATGCCTCTACACATCAAGACAAATAAGTTGTTATCTTAGTGCATACAAGGCTTTTGACAATACTACAGCATACATTTTAATTTTTACACCAAAGGCACTTACTGCAAAACCCTAATGGAAACACCTTAGGTTTACTTTCCACATGATTATGAGCAGTTTGAAAGTTCTTTCATGCCTCTACATATCAAGACAAAAAAGTTGTTATCTCAGTGCATACAATGTTCTTAACATTAAAGTAGTATACATTTCAATTTTCCACCAAAGTACTTACTGCAAACCTAATGGAAACACCTATGTCTGAAAGTTGTTTCATGCCTCTGGACAAAAAGACAAAAAAGTTGTTGTCTGAGTGCTTACTGTGTTCTGACATTAAAGTAGTGTACATTTCAATTTTCCACCAAAGAGCATACTGCAAACCTGATGGAAACATTTTAAGTTAACTTCCCACATGATTCTGAGTAGTTTGAAAGTTGTTTCATCCCTCTGTACAGCAAGACAAAAAAGCTGTTTTCTAAGTGCATGCAATTCTTTGAAATTAATGTATCATACATTTGAATATTCCAACAAAGTGCAGAGTGCAAACCTGATGGAAACACCTTCGCTTAACCTCCCACATGATTCTGAATGGTTTGAAAGTTGCTTCATGCCTCTGAACAGGAGATAAAAAAGTTGCTTTGTCAGTGCATACAATGCTCTGGGAATACAAATGGTACACATTTCAACTTTACACCAAAGTACTTGTGGCAAACCTAATGGAAACACCTTAGTTTAACTTTCCACATGATTATGAGTAGTTTGAAAGTTGTTTCATGCCTGTACACATCATGACAAAAAAGTTGTTATCTCAGTGCATACAATGCTGTGACAATACTAATAGCATAGATTTCAATTTTACACCAAAGTACTTACTGCAAACCTAATGGAAACACCTTAGGTTAACTTCCCACATGATTCTGAGACGTCTGAAAGTTGTTTCATGCCTCTGGACATAAAGACAAAAATGTTGTTTTCTGAGTGCTTACAATGTTCTGACATAAAGTAGTGTACATTTCAATTTTCCACCAAAGAGCATATTGCAAACCTATTAGAAACATTTTAAGTTAACTTCCCACGTGATTCTGAGTAGTTTGAAAGTTGTTCCATCCCTCTGTACAGCAAGACAAAAAAGTTGTTTTCTAAGTGCATGCAATGTTTGCAATTAAAGTAGTATACATTTGAATTTTCCACCAAAGTGCAGACTGCAAACCTGATAGAAAGACCTTAGCTAACTTCCCACATGATTCTGAATGGTTTGAACGTTGTTTCATGCTTCTGAACAGCAAGACAAAAAAGTTGTTTTCCAAGTGCATACAAAGCTTTGGTAATGCAAATAGTACACATTTCAACTTTACACCAAAGTACTTGCTGTTAACCTAATGGAAACACCTTAGTTTAACTTTCCACATGATTATGAGTAGTTTGAAAGTTTTTCATGCCTGTACACATCAGGACAAAAAAGTTGTTATCTCAGTGCATACAATGATGTGAGAATACTAATGGCATACATTTCAATTTACACCAAAGTACTTACTGAAAACCTAATGGATACAGCTTAGGTTAACTTCCCACATGATTATGAGCAGTTTGAAAGTTGTTTCATGCCACTACACATCAAGACAAATAAGTTGTTATCTTAGTGCATACAAGGCTTTGACAATACTAATAGCATACATTTTAATTTTACACCAAAGCACTTACTGCAAACCTAATGGAAACACCTTAGGTTTACTTTCCACATGATTATGAGCAGTTTGAAAGTTGTTTCATGCCTCTACATATCAAGACAAAAAAGTTGTTATCTCAGTGCATACAATGTTCTAACATTAAAGTAGTATACATTTCAATTTTCCACCAAAGTACTTACTGCAAACCCAATGGAAACACCTTAGGTTCACTTCCCACATAATTCTGAGATGTCTGAAAGTTGTTTCATGCCTCTGGACAAAAAGACAAAAAAGTTGTTGTCTGAGTGCTTACTGTGTTCTGACATTAAAGTAGTGTACATTTCAATTTCCACAAAGAGCATACTGCAAACCTGATGGAAACATTTTAAGTTAACTTCCCACATGATTCTGAGTAGTTTGAAAGTTGTTTCATCCCTCTGTACAGCAAGACAAAAAAGCTGTTTTCTAAGTGCATGCAATTCTTTGAAATTAATGTATCATACATTTGAATTTTCCAACAAAGTGCAGAGTGCAAACCTGATGGAAACACCTTCGCTTTAACCTCCCACATGATTCTGAATGGCTTGAAAGTTGCTTCATGCCTCTGAACTGGAAGATAAAAAAGTTGCTTTGTCAGTGCATACAATGCTCTGGGAATACAAATGGTACACATTTCAACTTTACACCAAAGTACTTGTGGCAAACCTAATGGAAACACCTTAGTTTAACTTTCCACATGATTATGAGTAGTTTGAAAGTTGTTTCATGCCTGTACACATCATGACAAAAAGTTGTTATCTCAGTGCATACAATGCTGTGACAATACTAATAGCATAGATTTCAATTTTACACCAAAGTACTTACTGCAAACCTAATGGAAACACCTTAGGTTAACTTCCCACATGATTCTGAGATGTCTGAAAGTTGTTTCATGCCTCTGGACATAAAGACAAAAATGTTGTTTTCTGAGTGCTTACAATGTTCTGACATAAAGTAGTGTACATTTCAATTTTCCACCAAAGAGCATATTGCAAACCTATTAGAAACATTTTAAAGTTAACTTCCCACATGATTCTGAGTAGTTTTGAAAGTTGTTCCATCCCTCTGTACAGCAAGACAAAAAAGTTGTTTTCTAAGTGCATGCAATGTTTGCAATTAAAGTAGTATACATTTGAATTTTCCACCAAAGTGCAGACTGCAAACCTGATAGAAAGACCTTAGCTTAACTTCCCACATGATTCTGAATGGTTTGAACGTTGTTTCATGCTTCTGAACAGCAAGACAAAAAAGTTGTTTTCCAAGTGCATACAAAGCTTTGGTAATGCAAATAGTACACATTTCAACTTTACACCAAAGTACTTGCTGTTAACCTAATGGAAACACCTTAGTTTAACTTTCCACATGATTATGAGTAGTTTGAAAGTTTTTTCATGCCTGTACACATCAGGACAAAAAAGTTGTTATCTCAGTGCATACAATGATGTGAGAATACTAATGGCATACATTTCAATTTTACACCAAAGTACTTACTGAAAACCTAATGGATACAGCTTAGGGTTAACTTCCCACATGATTATGAGCAGTTTGAAAGTTGTTTCATGCCTCTACACATCAAGACAAATAAGTTGTTATCTTAGTGCATACAAGGCTTTGACAATACTAATAGCATACATTTTAATTTTACACCAAAGCACTTACTGCAAACCTAATGGAAACACCTTAGGTTTACTTTCCACATGATTATGAGCAGTTTGAAAGTTGTTTCATGCTCTACATATCAAGACAAAAAAGTTGTTATCTCAGTGCATACAATGTTCTAACATTAAAGTAGTATACATTTCAATTTTCCACCAAAGTACTTACTGCAAACCCAATGGAAACACCTTAGTTCACTTCCCACATAATTCTGAGATGTCTGAAAGTTGTTTCATGCCTCTGGACAAAAAGACAAAAAGTTGTTGTCTGAGTGCTTACTGTGTTCTGACATTAAAGTAGTGTACATTTCAATTTTCCACCAAAGAGCATACTGCAAACCTGATGGAAACATTTTAAGTTAACTTCCCACATGATTCTGAGTAGTTTGAAAGTTGTTTCATCCCTCTGTACAGCAAGACAAAAAAGCTGTTTTCTAAGTGCATGCAATTCTTTGAAATTAATGTATCATACATTTGAATTTTCCAACAAAGTGCAGAGTGCAAACCTGATGGAAACACCTTCGCTTAACCTCCCACATGATTCTGAATGGCTTGAAAGTTGCTTCATGCCTCTGAACTGGAAGATAAAAAAGTTGCTTTGTCAGTGCATACAATGCTCTGGGAATACAAATGGGTACACATTTCAACTTTACACCAAAGTACTTGTGGCAAACCTAATGGAAACACCTTAGTTTAACTTTCCACATGATTATGAGTAGTTTGAAAGTTGTTTCATGCCTGTACACATCATGACAAAAAAGTTGTTATCTCAGTGCATACAATGCTGTGACAATACTAATAGCATAGATTTCAATTTTACACCAAAGTACTTACTGCAAACCTAATGGAAACACCTTAGGTTAACTTCCCACATGATTCTGAGATGTCTGAAAGTTGTTTCATGCCTCTGGACATAAAGACAAAAATGTTGTTTTCTGAGTGCTTACAATGTTCTGACATAAAGTAGTGTACATTTCAATTTTCCACCAAAGAGCATATGGCAAACCTATTAGAAACATTTTAAGTTAACTTCCCACATGATTCTGAGTAGTTTGAAAGTTGTTCCATCCCTCTGTACAGCAAGACAAAAAAGTTGTTTTCTAAGTGCATGCAATGTTTGCAATTAAAGTAGTATACATTTGAATTTTCCACCAAAGTGCAGACTGCAAACCTGATAGAAAGACCTTAGCTTAACTTCCCAC